>NW_021502799.1:0-400 GCF_001605985.2 Dendrobium catenatum
TATATATATATATATAAAATTGTTGGGTGAAATATATATTTTTATTCTGTGCAGTTCAAATTCATGGAAAGTAGGATTTACCATTGCTTAATAAAGACATTGCCATTATATGAACCAAAGAAGGAAGAAGGGGGTTATAATTATCAATAACCTTGCAAAAAGAGTTCAAATCAAAGGTTACTTGAACTCAAAACCCTACTAAGAATTATGGGTAATGGAACCTAACAAAAATAGTAATAAAAATGCTCTATAGCACACATTGCAAAAATACTCAGCATGAACAAAAATTGGTCAATACTAGGAGGATCAATAAAAGAAGAGAGACATGCATATATAACAAGTGATCATAAACTAATTATTTATTAGGATTTTTGGGTTCATAAGTCCTATGGAAGTCCTA
>NW_021502800.1:0-296 GCF_001605985.2 Dendrobium catenatum
TGGAGGGAAAATTCTCAACCCTAGAGGAGAGATTTGAGGGAATGGAAGAGATGATCCGGAAATTATTAGAAGCCCAAGTTGTTCCATCAAATCCTAAGGAAAAAGGAAAATCTCCGGTGACAAACCCTAACCCTAATTTCCCAATTAGGGAAGGAGTAAATCAGAGTGAAAATGGCAAGCAAGGGCAATGGTCAAGGGAAGGGGGAGAAGGGTCTGAAGTGGGCGGCCTTTGGGGAATGACCGGTGGTCAAGGGGGCCGGCCACACATGGGCTCGGTGGGCCTCCATAGCACACGT
>NW_021502801.1:0-221 GCF_001605985.2 Dendrobium catenatum
GATCATTTCATAATATCAAAAACAAAAACAAAAACAACAAACATAAGCAAAACATAACTAAAACAAATACTAAAATAAACACTAACATAACAAAACATTTAAAGCTAAACACAAGTACAACAAACACAAAGAAATTCATCTCTCATTCTCTATTCTTCTGGAGGAGGAGGAGGAATGCCACCAAAAAAGGTTGAAGTAGGAGGCCATCAACATTACATTGG
>NW_021502802.1:0-227 GCF_001605985.2 Dendrobium catenatum
TCTAAATGAATAGACATGAATTTAAAAGTTCTAATTTCAACAAGTTATAAACAATTTTTAAATTAAGAAAGACTAGATTTTCTAATGTAGATAATCTCAAATTACAATCTAATTTAAGCACTATAAAGATTAAATAATACTAATGAAATTCATAAAAATTCACATCGTCAAGTACTAAACAAAAGTCGTTCCGGACGATTTCCTCCAATTTTTGAATTTTGAATTTT
>NW_021502803.1:0-3874 GCF_001605985.2 Dendrobium catenatum
ATAATTGTTTATCTTGCGGTGCCATTTGGCGGCAAAACCGTCGGTCAAAGGCCACATACTACGTCTTTATTGGAAGGAGATTGTTTGAAAATGGATCATAGTAATATTTTCGACTAGCATTACTCTATGTGAACTGAAATAAATTTTAATTTGTCAACATCGACAAACTGTTGCGGAAAGTGGATAGATTTTGTTTTAAGTGGTTTGATGATTGATTTAATATTTTAAATATCTTGGAATTTAAAATTTTGGAGATTTTCGTGGAGTTTGAAGTTTTGATGGACGTTTGGAAATTTGGGAGGCACTTGAAAGTATTTGTGAACCCCTCTGGTTGAAATTTTCATTCAACACGGCTATCATCGGGGTGTTTGAGGTCATTTCCATTTATAAAATGAACATTGTCAACTCTGTCAAGCTGTTGATAGAGGATCGGGTTTCATCATAGACTTTGTGCCTCTATTAGTAAATTCTTTATTATAAGCATTGAATGCCTAATATGAATGTATTAAAACAAATATACCGATCACCACAATCTTATATTTATTTAATGGTTCGAACCATACTGACTCCTATTAATCCGTATAGAAGGATCGGATTCAAACTTGAATTCACTTATTGACCCGCGCAGCATTCCTAGATGTCATGTGTGTACTAATAACATGCCCGCCGGAGCCCATGCGGGTGTTTGGGGACATTTTATAATTAAACCCTGTCAACTCTATCAGTTTGTTGACATAGGATCGGGTTTTGTACGTTTTATGCCATTGCTGGTGAGTTTTCTTTATTGAAGGCCTATTATGAATGTTTAAAATAAATATCTCGTCCGACTTCATGGCTGAATATTTATTTAATGGTTGAACCATGTTGGCTCCTACCTACCCGTATAGGAGGCTCGGGTTTGGACATAAACTCACCATTTGACCTGCGCAGCATCCCTAAGCGTCACGTGTGTATCAATAACACGCTCGTCAGGACCCATACGGGTGTTTGGAGGCATTTTATAGTTGCTTGTTGAACCTTGTTGACTCCTATTACTTAGGAGGACTGGGTTCAAATTTATTGACTTGTGCAGCATCCCTAGACGTCACGTGTGTACCAATAACACGCTCGTCTGGGCCCATGCGGGTGTTTGAGGGTATTTTATGATTATTTATTGAACCTTGTCGACTCATATTTACCCGCTTAGGAGAATCGAGTTTCATAGGCTTTATGCTTTTGTTATTGAATTCATATTGTTATAGGCCTTGAAGGCCTAATATGAATGTATTAAAACAAGTATATGGATCAACATAACCTTATATTTGTTTGATGGTTCGAATCATGTCGATTTCTATTGATCCGCATAGAAGGATCGGGTTCGAACTTAAATTCACTTATTGAGCGCGGCATCCCTAGACGTTACGTGTATACTTATAACATGCTCGCCGAGGCCCATGCGAGTATTTGGGGGCATTTTATAATTATTTACTGAACATTGTCGACTCCTATTTACCCTCTTAGGAGGATCGAATTCAAATTTATTAACCCACGCAGCATCCGTAGACGTCACGTGTGTTCCTACAACACCCTCGTCATGGCCCATTCGGGTGTTTGAGAATTTCAATGATTGGACATACCCCTTGTGTACCTATGTTTATACAAACTACGGTGCATGTGTAGGGGTACTTTGAAATATTTTAGTTGTGCAGGTAACTGCCATTTGAATGCACACAACATTTCATTTGAGAGCTTATATACGCCTTTTATCCGCTAATACGAGTGTTGCGGATCCAGTGGTGGTGTAGCAGCTTTTAGATTGAGTTATTTGGTGCTTTGTGCAGGTAGACTGTCGTGTATTACTTGTATGATTTATGCATGTATATTATAGTGCACTAACAAATCTCCTTCTTTTAGATATAGGTGAATCATAACGTTGTCACCTGAATCTCGTGAGATATTTCATTGTTTTAATATAGACTCCATTTTCTCATTCACTGGAAGGCCCTTCTGGACTTCGAAATTAATGACCGCTACTTTGAAAAGACCTTTTAAGATTATCAGTGTAGTAGACTTGTTATTTCTGGTGTTTGTGGATGCAAGAACTGTTTTCTTCATAAGTATAAGACCAAGAAGAAATTTTAAAACACCAGAAAATTTAGTTCGAATTTGCTCAAATATTTCTTCCATTATGTCAGGAGGTGTCATTTTTTGTACATCGAGTTGTCTTTATACCCAACATATTTTGCAGCATCTCAATCACCGTTGTTGTAGGTGATATATATACTTGTGTCCACAGTGGTTCGTTGTGCTTACGATATACCCATTGTTGTTATCCACAAGTGGTCTCTTGTTTATTTACAAGAACCCGTTGTATTTACTACGACCTCCTCGAAATGTTCGTAGAAGAGCCATTGTTCCTGCATTATATTCACCTATCACCAATCTCAGGTGGGGTTTGATGATTGCATTTGTTTGTAGGGATGGGTCTTCTACCATACAATTGACAGTATTGCCATCTCAATCTGCAAGCATTGTTACTAGTGTTAGAGGTTTCAATAATGCATAAAGGAATCATGCATTATGCAACTATCTTATTATCTTTGCAAGCATGGTACATTTGATCTCGTAGAAAATGTTGTAAGAGTCCACTACATTCGTCATTGTATACCAACACCATTCTTTGCATGCTTATATATTCGAGTATTGATGATTGGTGGTTGCTCAGATATTGTGGATTGAATATTACCCTTTGTTTGTATGCATCGAGGTCTTGTAGCTTGCCTGCTTGTACCTCGAGGTTGGTTAAGAGGATGTTGCAATATCCTTTCTACAAGAGCTCACGGGCATTTGTATTTGTCGTATCTTAACCCCATTCATTTGACTTCTTTGTATTGATTCACTATATTCAAATTCAATTCCGCTTAAGTTTTGTATGTTGTTATGAGTTCAGCTCTTTGTATTCCATTCGAACTCAAGTCCCTTGAGTCCCCTGTTGTTCTTGAAAGTCCAGGTTCTTGTTCAGGTCCCCTTGTATATGATTCAAGTTTGAGTTCTTTGTCAAGTTCAAACTCTAATACAAGTTTGAATTTGAGTTCTTTGTCAAGTTCAAACTCTAATCCAAGTTTGAATTCAATGTCATTGTAGCTCATATCACATTCGAGTCCAAATGAATTTACTCCATGCAGTCAAACTTGATTCAAGTTCTTTGTTCGATTCAAGTGCTTGTTCAAAGTCTTCTGAAGTCTTTGCAAATTCAAATTGATTTGAATTTGGCTCCAGTTTGATCTTATTTTATTTGGATTTAACCTTTTATTCATCATTTAGATTTTGTTCAGGTTTAGATCCACAAGTCCACTGCTCATTTGAGTTCAAAGTTTTTGTTCTTTTGAGTTTAAACCAGGTCCAAATACAATCTTACATTTACCCGAAATTTCGGCAGCCTCCCTACATTTCCCCCGTTTAGGGGAAAACTACAGAAAACTGAGCCTTCCCACCATACTAAGAAAAGTGTGTATGGATCTTCTACAGGTACCTGTTTCAAGAGAGAAGTAGTTGTTTACCCGCAGGTACAGAGCAGCGTACTGGTACTTAAAGTTGTCCTGGCCACGCTAAGAAAAGCGTGCACCGGGTCTACCTGCCTCGTCGCATGTGTTGCACCGGGTTTCCTCCTATCACGCTAAGAAAAGCATGTATAAGTGGTTAACCGGCTCGTCACACACACCGAGGACAGGATTTTGGGGTCAAGGGCCCCTCACCTATCTCATCGTAGGTGTTACACCGGGTTCCCTTTTATCATCCTAAGAAAAGCGTGTATAGGTGGTTGACCGGCACGTCACGTACACCAAGATAAGAGAAGAATTTTTTTGCTTTAAATTAATTATTATTTTTAATAATT
>NW_021502803.1:4996-10076 GCF_001605985.2 Dendrobium catenatum
TGCAAATGTACAGGGGCGGAACCAGCTTCAATTTTGAGGGGCAAATAAAACACAAAAATAATTAAATATTAAAAAAATATTATTATATATCTATATATTACAACAAGTTTTTTTAAAAAAAATTTAAGCAAGAAAAATAAAGAAAAAAAATGTAATTAAACAGTCATGAAAAGCATGAAAGAGAATATTAGAACTAAATGTGAAGAAATATATAGATATTTTATGGCAAGATAGGATAAAAGAGTTTTTTAGGGGGGGCAAAAAAAATTTTGAGGGGCAAAAAAATTTTTTTACTCTCCTATAATTTTTTTTTTTTTACTCTTATAAAAAAAAATTTTTTTTTTGAGGGGTGGCAATTGCCCCCCCTAAGCTTGTAGTGGTTCCGCCCATGCAAATGTATAGTAATAAAATCCATGAGGACCATGACTAAAGTAAAAGATATAGGCTTAAAGTTGATCCTTGATGTTATCCAACTGAAATAAGAAAATACTTGGTCAAACCCCCTTGTATTTGAACAAAAGTTAACAACTCATGCATACATATCCTTAATAACTTGAATATAAGCATTATAAACCCCTTTCTTTTCTAGAACTCTCCAGAGCAATTCTCTTGAAACTTTATCATAAGATTTTTTTCTAAATAACTAAATATCATATACAGATCCTCCTTATTCTCTTTCTACTTCTCCATCAAATCTCTTAATAAATATATAGCTTCCATGGTAGACATACCTGACATGAATCCAATTGATTTTAAAAAAACATTAGTATCACGTCGTAACTTATGCTCAATAAGTCTCGCTCATAGTTTTAAAGTATGACACATTAACTTAATTTCTCTATAATTCGCACACTCTAGTGCATCACGTTTATTCTTAAAAATAAGAATCAACACACTCCTAAGCAATATTGAAAAGTTTTGTAAAACAGAAAATTTCATCATATCCTAAGCATTTTCACACCTCTATTGGAATATCACCAGATCCAACAACTTCTCCACACTTCATTTTATTTAAAATATGTCTAACTTCTATTTTACTAATATGCCGATAAAAATAAAAATCTTAATTTTCATTTAGGATGCTAAAGTCACTAAAGCCAATCGTAATCTCACAATCTTCATTGAAAAGCTTACCAAAATATCTCATCAACTTTGTTGAATATTCTCTTCTAATAAAAGTAATTTTGTATCTTCATCTTTAATACACTTCACTTGAATTAAATCCATACCTTCCAATCTCCCTAATTGGCTAACTTATACCTATGTCTTTTGCTCTCTTTAGTATCTAATATATCATATAAATTATTAAGATCTAAATTTGTTTATATTGCATATTGTTTTCTTAGACTCCTTACGAGCCTCTTTATATCTTTCTTAGTTTTTCAAGCTTTTATATTTAAACCAATTTTCATAACAAAGCTATTTAGTTTTTATTTTTTCTTGCACATTTTGATTCCACCGCCAACTATTTTTAGTATTAGTTGTTTTTCTCTTTTCATACTCCAAACACATCTTTTGTAATATCTTAATATCACCAGCAATGTTTTCCCACACAATATTAGCTTCCCAATGCACAGACAAAATTAAAAATTCTTGAATCTCACTCTGAAAAATATTTTGTTATTTTTCTTTATATATCCCCATCTAATCCTAGGACAATATTTTACTTTATTTTTTATATACTGCCCCTTCATGATAAAGTCCAAAACTAATAAACAATGTTGGGTACATAAATTTTTATAAAAGATAACTTTACAGTCTAAATGACATATTTTTCTTATAAGAAAATAATCAATTTGAGTTTTCCTATATCTATTCTTATAAGTGATGAGGTGCTCCTTTCTTTTTTTTAAATAAGGTACTAATAATCATAAAATTATAAGCTGGAATAAAATCTAATATGGTCCTAAAACCCATGGGCGGATTTAAGGGGGGCCTAGGGGGGCACGTGCCCCCCCCCCCACCCCTCTCTATAAAAAAAATCCTTTACATCATGCTCATTAGCTCTCACCCTCTCTATCCATCTCTCTTTTACTTACTCTCTCTCTCTCTCTCTCTCTCTCTCTCTCTCTCTCTCTCTCTCTTTGACATTTGTTTTTATAGCTGGCATGGTTTAAAATTGCGCAATAAGAGGTGTGCCTCAGCGCAATTTCAGATCGGCCCCCCACCCCCGTGCGTCTTCAGTCATTTCTGAACTTAAACTAGGTTTATTCTCCCTTCTTCAAGCGACATTTTCCTCTCTTCCTGAGTTCTTTCCATTCGACTAGCATCGGCTTCCTTCCACCGTGAGTTGCTCTTCGTCTATTGCTTGGAGGTCATAGAAAAGATAAAGTATTGAAACATAGCACTCAGGTGGATGTAAGAAGTGATAAAATATCTATCTATCTAAAATACAATTACTGTAACAAAGTTGTGAAGGGTGGTGTGACTAGGATGAATGATCACCTTTAAGGGTCTCACAAGAATATTGCTTGATGCTCCAAAGTTCCTGATACTATAAGGGATGAGATAAAGTCATACATGAATAAATCTAACACATCAAAACATCTTGCACAAAAGCAATTTGAGGACAGTGTTGATGTTGGCTCTTACAACGGAAGTGAGCGCAGCCTTAGGGATTCATCTTCTTCGATGAAGCCCATTTCATCTAGAGGTGCTAGAGGGCCTATGGATCATACTTGTTAAAGGCGAATGGCGCGCCATGGCGCAAAGGTCCTATTTGAGCCATGGCGCATAGCGCACGGCACGGCACGTGACATTTTCAATATTGTGCAAATTATAAAATAATTATAAAATAATAAACATGAATATGAAATATACGCACACTATTTTGCGCCATTGACATTTATGCTATGAATCATTATATGGTGGACACATCAGAGGATAGGCCTCCTACTATACATAAGATGGCCCCAGAAAATGCACGGGAGGCATGGAGAAGAGTGTGTAAGGATATAATCAGATTCTTCTATGAAAATGCAATTTCATTTAATGTTGCAAAATCACTTGCCTATTACAACATGATTCATTCAGTTTGAGAATTTGGGAGAGGGTTCAAACCTCCAACCACGTATGATTTGAGAACATGAATTTTGAAGGAGTTGGAAAGTACTGATAAAAGCATTGAAAAAATTAAGAGGACTTGTGCCTAAACAGTAGTAACAATTATGTCAGATGGGTGACCTGATATCAAACATAGAAGTCTGATCAACATCCTCATTAATAATCCTTATGATACTGTGTTTTTAAGGTCAGTTGAAGCATCTGACCAGGTCAAAGATGCTAAGTTCATATTTGGATTATTATATAGCATTGTTGATGAGGTTGGAGAATATTTGGTTGTACAAGTTGTGACAGATAATGCAAGTGCTTACAAGGCTGCAGGTAACAAACTTATGGAGAAGCGGAAACATCTATATTAGACTCCATGTGATGCACATTGCATAGATCTGAATTTTGAGAAGCTTGGGGAGCTACCTCAACATAAGAATGCACTTATTAAAGCAAATAATAATAATAATAATCAAGTTTATTTACAACCACTCTTGGGTTCTAGCTCTTATGAGAAAATTTTTAAAGAATGAAATTCTAAGGCCAACAACAATAAGATTTGCCACCACTTACTAGACCTTAGAGAGCATACTAGATGCTAGATAACCTTTAGAGGTTATGTTCACATCTACACAAAGGTTGAATTGTGCTTGGGCAAAAAAGGCTGAGGGAAAAAAATTAGAAAGATTGTTTTAAATGATAGATTTTGGCAAAGTATCTTATATGTCATTACAACCACTAGACCTTTGGTTCAAGTTTTAAGGATGGTGGATGTTGAGAAAAAGTCTGCAATTGATTTTATCTACAATGTCATGGATGAAGCCAAAGAAATGATTGCCTCCAACTTAGGAGGCAAAGAGGGTAGCTTTAGGGAAATTTGGAATATTATTGATGATAGATGGGAGCTACAGCTTCACCCGCACTTGCATGCAGCTAGCTATTACCTAAACCCTTAGTATCAATATGCAGAGAATAAGTCTACAAATCCTGCAATAAAGTTGGTATTATATTATTGCATGGATCAGCTAATAAGTGATGCAACTGAAAAATCAAATGCTGACATACAATTGGTACCTTTTAGGAACAAAGAAGGCTTTTTTAAAATACAACAAGCAAATGATATAATTGTCAAACAATCTCCAGGTAATTTTATTTAATGTTTTAAATATTTATTTAAAAACTTATTTTTTCGCACTAATTTAACTCTCTTACATAAATATTAATTGAGTGGTGGATTCAATTTGGCGATGGGACTCCAGAATTGCAGTGTCTTGCTTTGAAAATTTTGTACTTAGCATGCTCTTCATCTGTCTATAAAAGAAATTGGAGTACCTACAACCAAATAAATACAAAGAGGAGAAATCGTTTGTCGACATTGAGGGTGAATTCACTGGTGTATATTATGTACAATAAGAGACTCAAAGATAGGAATTTGAAGAAAAAATGATTAATGGATAATGAAGATCATTTGTTTTACGAGGATGTGACATCTGATGATGAGTGGTTTGTAGATGATAAAGTTAAAGTGATGCCGTCTGAATTACAAGATAAAGATTTAAATATTGATTTCTTTGATGGTCTTAAAGCATCTACATCTACCACAACTCAAGAACAAATCAAAAAAAGGTATGTAAATAATATAGTTTTCTTAGACTTTTATTAATGTATTACACTATTATTCATTTTAATATAGTTCAAAAATAGTTAGGGAAGAGGAAGATAACTGATATTGAGGAAGAAGGACATGATTGGAAGACATTGGATTCTATAGGAGAGGAGAAAGGGGGAGAGCAGTTCATCATAATGATGATTCAAATGAAGACCCCCTTAGTGATGACAGTGCTGATGACTTATGACTTCTTATGTGATATGTCAATGCTATTTATTTTTGGAAATATATGTTAATGAAAAGAATACTGTGATTTGGGAAAAATGGAGTTTGAGTTGAATTATATTTCATGTTGTTTTATTATTGAGATATTTTGATTTCACTTCATATCTAGTGCATTTTTATATTTTATATATTATT
>NW_021502804.1:0-264 GCF_001605985.2 Dendrobium catenatum
AGTTTTTAGCTACTAGCTTGCTAATAATCTTAATTTTTTCATAACGTATGATGATGTAGTATTTCCAAGCTACTGTTGAAATAAGCTACTTTCATCATCTGCTAGTTTGCTAAGTAATTATATATATTTTTTCATAGCGTATGGTTAGGATTGTCAAAATTGGATCATTGGTCGGTTCGCCCAACTCGGAATTGACCCGACACTAGTTGAACCGATCCGAACCCATCCTATTTTTTTTAAAACAGGTCACTTTGTCAGACCCTA
>NW_021502805.1:0-837 GCF_001605985.2 Dendrobium catenatum
TGACGCCGTGGAGAGATGATTTTGACGCATCTTCATTTCGACGGACCGTAGGGGATCAAAAATGCATTTTTTGGCTGCGCGTGGCCGGCCGATGGGCCTATGATGCATCGGCGCTCCGTCCTCCTCGGAATAAGCTTTTCAGAATGGGGTCATAATGCCGAATCGGAATCCTGGGCAAAAAGTTATTGATGTTTCGGCGCGGTCGCCACATAGGACCCGCCGGATGCCTACACGGATCCCACGATGGGGGGTTTCATCGCTCGATGCGCGGTGAGCCAACAACCCAAGTGTTCGTAGGCCCTGATGAAGAGCTAGAAAGGAAAAAAAAAAAAGAGATGGCTGGTTAAAAAAAGGGTGCAACAAGAAGACTTCCAGGAGGTCACCCATCCTAGTACTACTCTTGCCCAAGCACGCTTAACTACGGAGTTCTGATGGGATCCGGTGCACTAGTGCTGGTATGGTCGCACACATAGTAATATGGTCTCAAATTATTCTTAAGCTAACACCGTGGAGAGATGATTTTGACGCATCTTCATTCCGACGGACCGTAGGAGATCAAAAATGCATTTTTTGGCCGCACATGGCCGGCCGATGGGCCTATTGCACATCGGCACTCCGTCCTCCTCGGAATAAGCTTTCCGGAATGGGGTCATAATGTCAAATCGAAATCCAGGGCGGAAAGTTATTGATGTTCCGGCGCGGTCACCACTGAGGACCTGCCGGATGCCTGCACGGGTCCCACGATGGGGGTTTCACCACCGTCAAGTGTTCGTAGGCCCTGGCGAAGAGATAAAAAGGAAAAAAAAGAGTGGCTGGTTAGAAAAAAGGGTGCAACAC
>NW_021502806.1:0-303 GCF_001605985.2 Dendrobium catenatum
GAATTCTACCTAACGTCATTCTTCCGACTTCTGTCGTCAGACAACGGTCTTTATGACCTCCGTGGCTCGCTGACTACGGTCCTTAAGACTTACATCGCTTGGCGACTATAGTTCTCTATAGTTCTTGCAACTTACGTCGCCCACTAAGTACAGTCTTTCTAATCTCCGTCGCCTGCCGACTATGGCTTTCGACCAAGCGGACACATCAACAATGATTCTTCATGTTTTCATAGTGTAAAATACTCTATATGATATATATTTGTTACATCAAGCTAAGGCCTTCCCCCTAAGAAATGGTCTCAT
>NW_021502807.1:0-1133 GCF_001605985.2 Dendrobium catenatum
GATTTGAGCAGAAACTACGGAGAAGCGACTGATTCGGTGCTGATGTACAGTTCCTCGGCGGATCTTCGACAGGATTCGCGGGATCCAAGCGGCAGAGGTATGTTCTGATTGGATTTTTTTTGTGCTTTACACAGAGGTCAACACTTTCTTTATTAGATTTAAATGAGAACTTGGCTTTTAACATGACACAATGGAGAAAAAGGATTCATGTAGCCGACCCCACATAGTCGGACAAAGGCTTGATTTTGTGGTTGTTGTATAGTGTTATGAAGCTTTTCATGTCATTGTTTTAGTGCTTGCTTAAGTCCATACAAGACTTGCTTAGTTTGAATAAATTCTTCTCGTTCTCCTTTAACAAAACCTTTAGGTTGCTTTATATAAATATCTTCTAAATCACCATTAAGAAATATAGCATTTGTACCCATTCCATTAATATGCAACTTGTGTATTGCATTAATATGCAACTTGTAAATTGAGTCTAAGGAAATATAGAACTTATAAGGTTAGTTCTCAAGCAAGCCAAGATCGACGTCAAACTCCATGCTCTCAAGAAGAGGTTGAATAAAAACGAGAACGAGCAAATGTGAGACAATGGCAAAGGAAAGTAGATTGGGTTAAAACAAAGTGTTAAAAAATAAAAAATAAAAAATGGCTGATTTTATCTTTCACGAAAAATAAACCTTTTGAGGTATTTTAAATTCCTTTCAATCTTACTTTACATTCACTTTTTCATGTGTCATCAGGTATAAAAAAAAAGTCAACACAAGCTGAAGAACGGCTAATTTACATATTTGAAAAGTCAACACAAGCTGAACAAATGACATGCAGGATGGGTAGAATTCATAAAAACTTTTTCATGTATCATCAGGTATAAAAAAAAAGAAAAAAATAGTTAATGCATGCTCCCACAAGTATATTCACATCTTTAATGTTTTAAATAACAATATAAGGATGATCAAGATTTTGATAGGAAACACTTGTATTCACAAGTGTTCCTAGCCAAAATCAGTAAACTGCTGCAGTTTTAGTGCTGTCCATAGCAGAAATCAGCCACAAAACAGTGGAAAAATAGCAAATCGGAGAGAAAACCGTGGACAAAAGACTTGTATTTTACTAATAGATGCAACAAAATA
>NW_021502808.1:0-1376 GCF_001605985.2 Dendrobium catenatum
TGGGTTTTAATTTTTTTTAATTATTTTTTTATTTTTTGGTGGAGTTTATATCCACCAAAAATTTCTGATGAATTTTTTGACGAAATTTTATCAAAAAATTTTCTAACAGATTGTTTTACACTAGTAGCACTTTTCCTACGCGTGTTTTACAGGCGTAAATATTTTCACCTAAAATCCGCCAGAAATACTAATTACCGACGAATTATGGCCATTTTCTAATGAAATATAACGGCCAGAAATTGACATTTTTTCTGTAGTGTTAGCATTCCCAAAACCTAAAATACAATAATATTAGACTACGACAACAATATCAAGCCTTTATCCCACTATGTGGGGTTGGCTACATGAATCTTTTTTCTCCATTGTGCCCAATTAAAAATTAAATTCTCATTTAAATCTAATAAAGCAATGTCATTTCTAATATTTTCTAATCAAGTCTTTTTAGGTCTACCTATACCTTTCTTAACATAAGTCAATACTATACATCTACTTTCCAAACCGAGTCATCGGAAGGCCACCATTTTATGTGACTAAACAATCTAGGGCGACTCACTCTAATCTTATCTTCAACTAGAGCTACTCCAATCTTTTCATGCATATACTCATTTCGTATCATATCTTTAAGAGTAAAGCCACTCATCCACCTGAGCATCCACATCTCTGCAACACTTAACTTAATATTATACTTCTCTTTTAATGGCCAACATTGTGCACCATAAAGCATTATAGGTCTAACCACCATCCTCTAGAATTTTTTCTTAAGTTTGAGGGGGACTCTATCACACAACAAGCATGACAATGCTCTATTTTAACCATCGAACATGAAGTCTACTAATAATAGCCCTATATATTTCACCATCACTCTAAACAACAAACCCAAGATATCTAAAATATGTGCTTTTTTAAATGACTTGATCACCCAAAGTCATAAACCCCCCACAAGAACTTTTATTACTAAAATTAAACTCCATATATTCAGTTTAGATCTACTTGAACGAAAGCCTTTAGACTCTAATGTTGACCTCCATAATTCAAGTTTATCTTCAACTCCCTCTCTAGTCATAATAAGAATATCATCAGCAAAAAGCATACACCAGGGCACAACCTCTTCCAAATGTCTATTGAGAACATCCATGACTAAAGCAAAAAGATATGGGATTAAGGTTGATCCTTAATGTAATCCAATTGAAATAGGAAAATACTTGGTCAAACCACCTTGTGTTTAAACACAAGTAACAGCTCCTGCATACATATCCTGCATACATATACTTGAATATAAGTGTTATTAACCCCTTTCTTTTCTAGAACTCTCCATAGTACTTCTCTTGGAACTTTATCATATGTTTTCTCTAAATCAATAAATATTATATATATAT
>NW_021502809.1:0-292 GCF_001605985.2 Dendrobium catenatum
GCCCCATCCCCGTCGCATTCCTCTGTTCCACATTTAAAAAAACGTCACTTTCTTATTTTGCACCAGAGAATTTCTAACCCGCTTAATTTGAGTGCGCTTCAATGTCGCACGAACGACCTCATGTAATACACTGTTGATGCTTTGGAGGATTTACGTATGTTCCGCTCAAAATTAACCAAACGGTCTAATTTAAGTAATACACGTAATTACATTATTTTACCCTCCTAATTTTGCATACCAAACAACCCCAAAATATATCCTGAATTTGAAAGCTTATTGATCAATTGCCCCA
>NW_021502810.1:0-213 GCF_001605985.2 Dendrobium catenatum
CACAATTCATCAAGAAATATACATACAATCAAAAGAAGTTTAGGAGAATTAGTCCAAAAAATGACAACAGATTCTTCAACCAACTGAGAGATAACGCATAAGAAAAATAAATTAGGTTTTTTTATAATAGCTACCAAAAATTCATTAATGAATATGATCAATAGTCACTACATATAAATTATTTTAAAAAATAATAGTAGATTCTTCATCGAC
>NW_021502811.1:0-1104 GCF_001605985.2 Dendrobium catenatum
GTGTATATATAAAAACTTAATATTTAGATAAATCGCCTTGTCATCGTTCTTCTGTGAGAGATGATCGGGTGATCTGCCTAGCTTGGCTGTGGAATGGAGGCTTGCTAGACGTGAACTGAAGGATCAATCGGTTGTTTGATGGTGGGAAGAAGTGGAGGGTTGGGTTTTACATGGCCGAAATCACAGAGCTGGAAGGATTTATGCCCCCTGGACTTGCATTTGGCCTGCTTGCGTGAAGAGGGACGGAGGTCAGCATCGAACACGAGATCTGGATATAGAGACGGACTATGGCGGGTTAGATCGGCGGGTGATTCGGCGAATTGGAGGTTCTGATTGACGAATTTGACTTAGGTCGGCTAGAGGAGGGTGTTCTTCTATAGAGAATCAGTCGATCGGGGAAACAGAACAAAGAGAATCAGACGAGTGGTGTGGCTTTGCGTGAAATCCAGGGGAAGGAGTGTGTTTTGGCTACTTCAACAAACTGATGTATAGGGAGCGCGAAAGTGCAGATTGGTGGGCTCGTTCGGATTAGAGAAGGTGCACTTAAAGGATCGCTAGATTGGAGATCGATTGGGCTTCGATTTGGTTCTAGTTGGAGATGGGCAGGGATATTTGACATGTTTGATCGACAAGGAGGCAGGTGGGTTTTAGGTTGGAAAAGGTTGGGTGGTTCACGGAAGCAAGCCAATTTGGTTGTCTTGAGCGGTTCGGCTTCAACAGGCTCAATTTTCACGATCAGGGAGTCTACGGATGAGGAAGTTTCGTTAGGTTGACATCTAAACTCACTGAAAGAAACGTTGTTGAGGAAACGAGCTATAGTCGGGCGGATCGGTAGGTTAAACTGAAGTGTAATCGACTGCTGAAGATGGTGACGAGATTCGTGAGAATCGAATGGGAGGGCTGAAAAAAGAGTGAAAAAATATGGGGAAATTCGAGCTGCTGGAATTCTTTTTATCGCCAGCTGAGAAAATCCTTGTTTAAAGAAATAGAATTTAGAAGATAATATCAATCAAATTGAGCTTAAATATTATGATATCCAAACCTAATTAAATCAAATTTCAAACTGAATATTATCTAAAGAGAGAATTAAAATCTAATTTCAAT
>NW_021502812.1:0-384 GCF_001605985.2 Dendrobium catenatum
CTATCATACTATTGACATAAGGAGAAATTATTCCGTGTGGAGACCGGACGGTAAAGAACCGTCCGGATGTGAGTGTACACACTGTTTGTACAAACTGTATAAAAAAAATCAAACTATGTATAAAATTATATTCAGTTTACACAAGGTTTAAAAATCACACTGTATCCAAGAATTTCAGTTTACCCGGGGGTACTTATGAGCGACCCTGCCTCGCCGTACGTGCCGCACCGGGGTCCCATCCCACCACGCGCACTAAAGGCGTGCTTGGGGTTGTTCTCTGGTTTGCCACGAACATTGAAGTAGGGTTTTAAGTTTAGAAAAATTCATACCTCTGCGGGGTTGTCGTGGTTGGCACGTGGATCGAGGGGTCACTCGCCTACCTCG
>NW_021502813.1:0-302 GCF_001605985.2 Dendrobium catenatum
TTTCTTAATGAAAAACAAAGTTTCCCCTCAAACCCTACTTTTTCATTTTAAGAAAACTTTGAGAGGAAAGGAGGAATACATAAGTAAAACATACCTTAATCTTCCTCTTATTCTCCTCTACAATTTCCCTAGCTTTCTTCGCCGGAAAACTCGCCTGAGAAGTCGTCGGAGCAGCCGCCCGTCGCCTCGTGTGCTTCCGCCTTCTCCCTTCCGCGCGCCTCTTTCGTTCGGCCAAACCGTGCGTGAAATGAGAGGGGGAGGCTTGGTTTGCTTAATAGGGAGGAAGGGAAAATTCCAAAAGA
>NW_021502814.1:0-213 GCF_001605985.2 Dendrobium catenatum
TCACGCCGCAACCTATGCTCCATAACTCGCTCCCAAGCAGTCCAAGAGAAATAGTGTTTGTCAATCATCAAAACATAAGCCATGAAAATAGATTTGCAATAAAAATTTTACACAATATCCTTTGTCATATAGCTGGCTTATACTTAACAAATTATGCTTTAAGCCTTCTACCAAATAAACATTTTCAATATAAAATTTCTTAAAATTTACAAT
>NW_021502815.1:0-209 GCF_001605985.2 Dendrobium catenatum
ATTTTTGGATTTGTATTTTATTTATTACAATTTCCGGAAGGTTTAATAGCTTAATTAAGGCTTAAACTAAGCAAATTAATTAAGGGTCTTAATGACTTCTAAATTTAGTGAAAATTTCTCCTAAAGCTGAGAATGTCACTGAGTTTAAGTGTTCAAAATTTCAAGTTCAAATGAGGTGTATCCTAATTGCAATGCATTTTCTAAGTTGT
>NW_021502816.1:0-388 GCF_001605985.2 Dendrobium catenatum
AACATCTTCCCTATTGTTTGGTTAGCTCCTGAAAAATATTGATCGCCAGCACAATAATATATACATAAATAAACTTTGGGAAATTTTGGATTCATTGGATTCAAGACAAGAGTCGGTTCCTGGCTCCTGGCTTGGACTAAAACTTAACCAACCTGATGTCTTTACATGCAAAAGAATATAATGTATTTTGCAGTGCTAAATGGACATTGCTTTATGCAAAAAACTAGGATTGAAGAAAAAATAGATAACGTATTGAAACAGGAGCGAATTCATAACGTATTGAAACAGGAGCGAATTCATTAGTTTTAGAACTTGACTATATAATTGACAAAAAGCACCTCTTTCCAAGTCTTATGGATGTCAAATCACTTGGTGAATACATAGGGAT
>NW_021502817.1:0-842 GCF_001605985.2 Dendrobium catenatum
GACTTTAAAAATATATTGATATCCGAAATATTTTTTCTTTCTCATATAAAATAATATATAATAGAAGGTCCTTGACCTGTACGAGCATTCATGTATGCGGTTGGTTGGCCCAACGGCCCAACTGCATCGTTGCACATAAAATTGTCGCTTCGCCAACCGCTAACACAAGAATTTGATTTATTTACCTTTACCGTACGCTTCCCCAACGAACAAATTTTTCAAAATAATATCATTTAAAAATTATTATCGTAAAAATGAATTATTTTTTTTTAAATAATGACATTCGATACCTTCGATAACGACTAAGTTTCGTTTGGGACTACTTTGTAATAAAAATATTAAAATTTTTATACTAAAAAACTGTTTTAAGAAGCAATAAGAAAGCCATCCTAAACAAAACTTAAATACGCTGAGCTGGTGGCGTTTTTGACAGTGACCCGGCCGTCAACACAGCTAACGACTTTTTTAAAAATTTTTTTTGTTTTGCTTTTATAAATGATATTTCCCTTTTTTTAATATATTAGTTGACATAAGATATGCCTTGAGATTCGTGTTGAATCAAGGCGATTTTTGATGATGTATCTAGTCTAATGTAAATTAAAATAATGATGAAGATTAGTGAAACAAAGAATTAGAAGACATAATAGAATCAAATGTTTAGTATGAACAAAATATCAAACACATAACATCATGGGTGGATTTAAGGGAAAATTTTTAAACTTGGTATTATTAAAAATTTAATAATGTAATTAAGTATTGAAAAAAAATAAATTTAAAAGTAGGCTAAGTCGCCCATCGAACGGGCGACTTATACTGACTCAGACTTGCTGAGTCATGTTCTA
>NW_021502818.1:0-606 GCF_001605985.2 Dendrobium catenatum
CCGTTGCGTCGCTTCTCCGTGTTTCCTGCTCAAACCCAGCTCGAGGAGACTCATTCCCTTCGTTAAATACCGACCCAACCTCCACTCTTCCGGCTGCTTCTGCTCTCTGCTCCTTCCACACACGACCCGCTCTCTCGACCGCTTCCCTCCTCCCTCCTCCCTCCTCCGATCAAAGCATCTTCCACCTCCGACCTCTCGGCCGACCCGCACAAGCAGAGAGAGAGAGAGAGAGAGAGAGAGAGAGAGAGAGAGAGAGAGAGAGGAAGGAGCTCTCTTACATACCCGATCCCTCTGAAGCCGCCGAACTCCTCCCTCTCCCGAACGCCAGAGCCAGCCGAACCCTAACCCCTCTTGCTCGGCTCATCCTCCGACTTACCCTTCCTGGACGGATCGGAAGTTTCAACATTTTGAGCGGAAGCCACAAGGGAAACTCGCTTGCTGTGAAGGTGATTACCTCGCTCTCATACGACTCGCGGCCGAAACCCGTAGGTCTGGCCGAACCAGAGAATGGGAGGGAGGTTTCATTTTATTTTTATTTTTATTTTTTATTTATATTTCTATTTTAATTGCTATTAATTATTTTAGTTATTATTTAATTATGATTGT
>NW_021502819.1:0-877 GCF_001605985.2 Dendrobium catenatum
GGACAACAAAGCCCCACTAGATGATGAATATGTACAATTCAGACAAATTTCAAACGATATCGGCAATATAAAAACAAAACATCGCATATATGCATGATTACAATAAAGAAAGATGTTGACCAATTACAAAAATGCTTGAAATTAAGGTGATAGTGGCGGAAAAAGAAGAGTATTAGGTGGTAATAACATATACTACCATTAATATACAAAAAGATAGTCAAGGGATCTGAGTATAAAGTACTATATCACTATCTCATGGATCACTACTCGACCAATATCAAATTTTTCAACTATACTGAAGATTAAAAGTACTTCTAAAAATCTATGAAGGCACACAGATGGATTCTTGAAGATCTTCAAAATTAAGATCTTAGTGTGACATCCAAGAAAACTTTTGGAGATACTCTAAATGAAAAGTTTAGTGTGACATCCAAAAAAAAAATGGAGATCCACAAGATCTATCAATATAAAACAAATGTGATTCACTCCAAATATATACCACATTTATTGGGGGGAATTTGTTGACCTAAATAGTAAATAAAAAAAAAACTAGCATAAATCCTGGAAGAAAACTCGCAAAAATCCTACGAAACACTTGTAGCTCGGCGCCGCTCATGTCTCGATCGAAAATCCTGCCTAAATCCCATAATCTAGCTTGCTGAATCAAATTTCTTGTCATTAAAAGGAGAATGAAGAGGGCTTCACAAGGACGATTCCATTCAAAAACTCCATGTGAACACCTCTCTCCCACGACACTCTCACTCTAACCTCCTCACTAGCAGCCCGTTGAGCTATCTCCACCTATAAATGACTTCAAGTTGATCATCCTCTTCCCTATCCTGATCTCCCACTGCCCCATTCACAAGATACAGTCCAT
>NW_021502820.1:0-325 GCF_001605985.2 Dendrobium catenatum
AACATATCCTAAGTGCTGAATAAATCGTGGCAAGTTCAAATCATGTCAAGCTGTTTTGAGACATAGATTTGTTTGGGACAACTACAATGTTTTATAATTAGTTATGAAATTGCTGTGGAGAAAATAACTTCACTACTATGATGGCATAAAATAGCTTTTCTAATTTCTAAAAAAATAATGAGAAAGCAGCAAGAAAATTATAGGATTTTTATCCTCCATTTGCGAGATAAATATTAATATTTGATGGAAGACATGGCTTTTGCTTAATGGTGCAGAAGAAGAGGGGAGATCGCTTGCAGTGAAGACAGACGACTATCGTGGGCCT
>NW_021502821.1:0-311 GCF_001605985.2 Dendrobium catenatum
TTTTGGCTTTTCAAAGACTTTTGTAGACTCTGCCATCTCTGGGGCCAGCTTTGACGGTTTTGAAAGTGGGGTCGGTGGTCTACCACTAAAAGGGAGACTCTGGCCAGACCCAGTTAACACTATCTCCTCCGTCTTTGCAGACGGGAGGCGAGGCACCCAATGGTATCCATCTACCAAGACTGAAGATACAGGTTGTTTGACAAATTTCTTGTTCTTTCTCACAGGTTGAGGAGTCAAGTTCTTGGCTTCAAACTTTTCTTCCTTCAGAACTTCATTCTCAAGTTTGTGTGAAATCACTCCCTTCAAGTGTT
>NW_021502822.1:0-293 GCF_001605985.2 Dendrobium catenatum
CCCCTCTCTGCATTTTCGCACAACCAGTCCCTCACCTCCTCTCGGCCATTCGTGAGCTCTAGGTCCGACCCTCTCTGCCGTTAGCAAGCCCAAGCCGACGACCACTATCTGATCAGTCCTTGCCTTACCAACCGCCAGCCCTAGCCTCATCTGTGCCTCCTCCCTGCTGCAATTTGCTTAGTCGAAAACAACATAAAGTGGTTGCAAGTGTTGTTATACATGGATCTTAATAAGATCGGCAAGTTATCCCTTCTCTTCATGAAATATGGAATTTCAAGTATTTCTTTCTTATT
>NW_021502823.1:0-510 GCF_001605985.2 Dendrobium catenatum
TCCTTGCTGTTGAGGAGGAGTCAGACTGGAGAGAGCCATTCATAGAGTATTTAAAGAATGGTAGGCTCCCGGATGATAGATCTCTCGCAGCTCAAATTAGAAAGAGAGCTCTATCATTCACCTACATAAATGAGACTTTGTATCGACGCTCATTTGACCAAATGTGGTTGAGATGCCTCAACAAAGAAGAGGCCAGTAGAGTCATGAGCGAGATACATGAAGGGCTTTGTGGTGCCCATCAATCTGGACCTAAAATGAAAGGCAGAATTAAACGGCTTGGCTACTACTGGCCGAC
This sequence comes from Dendrobium catenatum, assembly GCF_001605985.2. Lineage (NCBI taxonomy): Eukaryota > Viridiplantae > Streptophyta > Magnoliopsida > Asparagales > Orchidaceae > Dendrobium > Dendrobium catenatum. Next base: position 296 of record NW_021502823.1, read on the forward strand.
TATGATCCACGATTGCATGGAGCACGCTAAGAGGTGCCACCAGTGCCAGATTCATGGCACGATGATTCACCAACCCCCTAATCTGTTGCACCCTACTGTTTCTTCCTGACCATTTGAAGGCTGGGGCACGGATGTGGTGGGTCCTATAGACCCTCCTTCTAAGGGTCATAGGTTTATTTTTTAGCCGCCACTGATTACTTCTCTAAGTGGGCAGA
>NW_021502824.1:0-317 GCF_001605985.2 Dendrobium catenatum
GCTATGTATAATATGGATTAAATCCTTTAATTGGTTTTTTAGATGGAGGATTCAAACACACTTCCGGAACATTTTATTGATGAGAATGAGGAAGTTGACATTGAAGATAACGTGGTAGAGACATCTAATGATGGTTCAGTGGTACTTAAGAAGCGTAGAAGGATGACTTCCAAGGTATGGGGGCATTTTGAGATGATGTCTAATCCTACAGATGGTAAGCAAAGATGTAAATGTAAAAAATGTGGTACACAATACTTGTGCGAGAGTAAAAATGGGACTAGTAACTTAAGAAGACATTTGCAAAATTGCAAGAAAAG
>NW_021502825.1:0-215 GCF_001605985.2 Dendrobium catenatum
TGATCCCCTGCCTTACACTTTTAAGATCCTACTTCTAGTCGGTCAACGCCAATGTGTGCAGCAGAAGTTCCTTCTACCACACACATTGGGGGTCCATTTGTTGACCTTATTTTTGTATGAGGTCACTAAGGCCCTTCCAAACTCTTGATTAATTCTAGATCCTAGGATCCACTCTAGACCTTAGGATCCTTTCCTAGAGCCAAACCTTAGGGTCT
>NW_021502826.1:0-650 GCF_001605985.2 Dendrobium catenatum
CTTTGGTAAAGGGCCAACCCATTGTGTAAGCTTCAATCTTCCTCTATAATATTGGGAAAGACTATCATGTAGGAGTCTAAAAACCATTGATCTCCGATAAAGGCCCGATCCTTTTCATAGGCTCCACTCTTCCTTTATAAAAGGAGTAAAGTTTATCCTAAAGGAGTGTAAAGACCATAAATCTATGATAAAGACCAAGACTTCTGTTATAGGCAACCACATATGATGTTGATAATGGTAGTCGGGCAATGCACCAATGATGGTAGTTAGAAAAGGAGTTGATGGAGATAGAGAGGAAACATACCAATGGTATTATTCATCAAGAAAAGTTCTGATGATTGTGGTGGTCAAATTATATTCTATTAAAATTAGTAGGCATCTATGCTGCCTAGGATCAATAATGAATATCCCAATAGAGATTGTTTGGTAGAACATTGATGGTAGTAGTGTAATGACACACTGATGATGCCAATTATGTAAAGTCCTAATGGAGGCAAAAATCTAATCTTTCCATGAAAAAGGGTTGAAGGGAGATGCTTTAAAGTGTAGTATGAAAAAGGTGAAGAGGAATGCACCATAGATGTTTGACCTATCCGACGTTACTTGCTAAAGCATTTTTTGGTAGTATTAGCCTACGAAAAAGAAGCTAA
>NW_021502827.1:0-1347 GCF_001605985.2 Dendrobium catenatum
CTCTCACTCTCTCTCTAGCCCTCTCTCTCTTATTCTCTCTCTCTCTCTTTCTCGCTCTCTCTCTCTCTCTCACTCTCTCTAGCCCTCTTGTTCTGTTTTGCCCTCTCTCTCTATCCCTCTCTCTCTCTTTCTTGTTCTCTCTTGCTCTTGCTCTCTTTCTCTCCCTCTCCCTCCCTCTCACTCTCTCTCTCACTCTCTCTCTTTCCCTATCTATACCTCTCTCTCTCTTGTTCTCTCTCTCTTTCGCACTCTCTCTCTCAATCTCACTCTCTCTCTAATTGCTCTCTCTCTCTAGCCCTCTTGTTCTCTATATCTCTCTCTCTAACCCTCTCTCTCTTGTTCTCTCTAGCTCTTGCTCTTTCTCTCTTGCTCTCTCACCCTCTCTCTCTCGCTCTCTCTCTCCTCCACTTTCTCCCTCTCTATCTCTCTTGCTCTCTCTTTCTCTCTCTCCCTCTCTCTCTTACTCTCTCTCTCCATCTCTCTTGCTCTCTCTCTCATGAGAGAGAGATATACTAAGAGGAGACGACAGGCTCTCTACCCATCCCCGTATCTGCTTCCCTCTCGAGAGTGAGAGGAGAGAGATAGGGAGGGAGAAGAACAGAGAGAGAGAGAAGAGAGGAAGAAAAAAAGAACTAGAGAAGGAGAGAGAGAAAGAATAAAGAAAGAGATAGAAGAGAGGGTAGATAGATCGAGAGCAAGAAGAAGGAAAGCGAACGTCCCTTTAAAGAGCTTGAACTTCCGAAGACCTGACAATATACCATAGAACGACTGTCCTGAAGGACAAGCTTAGTGAGCAACGAGTAAGTGTAAAATACATAGCATCAATCGAAGAATAGAGGGGAGAGAAAAGAGAGAATGAGAGACAAGGGGAGGGAGAGAAAGCGAGAGAAGAACGAGAAACAAAATAGGACCTTAGAGAAGGGAGAGAGAGAGCGAAAGAGAGAGAATAGGAGAGAGAGAGATCGGAGAGAGGAGAGATGAGACAGCAAGACGAAGGAGAGAAAAGAGGGAGAGAAGAGAGAGAGATGAGAGAAGAGGAAAGATCCTAACGAGAGAAGACTGCGTACGAGTCTAGAGAGAAGTTAGAAGAGAGAGGAGGTTGAGAGAGGAGAGGAGAAGGAGAAGAGGTTGAGAAGATAAGGTACGACGTCAGAAGATTCCAAGGGTGAGAGAGAGGAGAGGAGAGAGAGGAGAGAGAGATTAGAGAGAGATAGGAGAGAGAGAAGAGAGGAGTGTGAGAAGGAAGGGAGAGAGATGTGTTAGGGAGATAGAGAGCAAGAAGAGAGAGAGAAGAGAGAGAGAGAGAAGAGAGAGAGATGCAAGAAAGAGAGAGAAGAGAGAGAGAAA
>NW_021502828.1:0-304 GCF_001605985.2 Dendrobium catenatum
CTAGCGAATCTCTTCACGAACATAGATTCTAACTCTGCAAAGGTCTTCACAGAGTCGTTTGGCAGTTCAGCGTACCATTCGAAAGCAGTTGCTGTCAAACTACTGACGAATTGTCGGAAGTGTAAGGCGTCATTTCCTCCTGTGTTCCCGCAGGTGGCTTTAAACTGTGCTAGGTGCTGCCTAGAGTTTTTATTACCATTGAAAGTATTGAACTTTGGTACAGAATACCCTTTTGGGTACAACACTTGGTCGTATTCAGCAGGATACGGACGACCCTTGCCCACCAACTTTTCTGCTTGATCAA
>NW_021502829.1:0-271 GCF_001605985.2 Dendrobium catenatum
ATAGTGCACGACAGTCTACCTGTACGAAGCAGCAAATAATTCTATTCAAAAGCTGCTACGCCACGCCACCGGATCTGCAATCTCCGTACAAGCAGACAGAAGGCGTCTACAAATATTTTAAGTACCCCTGCACGTGCACTATAAATTGTATACACATAGGTACACTAAAAGGGGTGAAAATAATTATCAAACTCGCATGGGCCCTGACGAGCGTGTTATTGGTACACACGTGACGTCTAGGGATGCTGCGCGGGTTAACAAGAATTCTAGT
>NW_021502830.1:0-259 GCF_001605985.2 Dendrobium catenatum
ACTTCTTTTGGAACGTGGAATATGTCAAAAAAAAAAACTATGTATTTTAATGATGTATTAGTGTAAGATTAATCATCTATGGATTGCACTTCTTTTAAAATATTTTTTTTCCTTCAAGTTTTTAGATCCATTATGATTTAAATTTTAAACAGAAGAATTTGAAATATTTTTAGGTCATGTTTATCATGTATATTTTTAGTTATGCATTATTTATTTATTTTTATATTAAATTGTTAGATTATAAAGCTTAATTATTTGA
>NW_021502831.1:0-324 GCF_001605985.2 Dendrobium catenatum
TATTTTTAAGAGACTAGAAAAGCATTTGCAAAATGAAGCAGGCCACAAAATAGGCTGGTTTGCATACCAATTATGAGCAAGTTTTTCTATATAATTTATTAAATAATATCATAATTTTAATATATGTAGGAAGATCATATGTGATTGGAAGATACATTTAGTGAAGGATCTATAGAAGAAAACTTCCCCAACCATTAGATACTAATTTGTAGGGGGAGTAGAAGAAGCGGATCATGTAGAGTTGGCTCCCATGGCGGTGTAATTATTACACCAAATTGATAAACTTAAACTAATGTGCCACCACATAGGAATAAGCATCTGCAA
>NW_021502832.1:0-289 GCF_001605985.2 Dendrobium catenatum
CGGTAAGGCAGAGAACCTATCTCCTTTTGCTTCCTCCAGAAGCTGGCCGAGAACCACAACCAAAAGCTAACTCCTTACCTCTACCGACCCTTCCATGGACAAGAAACTCTAGACGAAGAAGAAGAAGAAGAGCGATCCTTGAAGTAACCCTTTTGAATCCCCTCACAAGCTCCCCCTCACAAGATCCTCTCTCTCTTTCTCTCCTCAAGGCCTTCTCAGGTCAAGGCAGCAGCCAAAGGTTTTCATAAACATTGAGCAAGAGCTCTTAAATAGAAGAGCTTCAAAGGAG
>NW_021502833.1:0-348 GCF_001605985.2 Dendrobium catenatum
ATATTCTCATAAAAAATAATTTTAACAATTATTTTTAAATTTCTAAATTTATCCAAATTTGAATATTTTCCCTAAAATGCAAAAATATCATGCGAAAAATTAATATGCACCAATCAAAATGCTTCAATTGAAATGTTTATATTAACAATATTTATCATATACCAAAAACTATGATGTGAAAGTTTGCTAAAAATTAATACATTATAATTTTTGTATATTATAACTAAATTAAAATTTATAAAATATATAATACATAAAATCATTGAAATCAGAGATAGAATAATTTAATAGTCAACCTTAAGATAACAAATTTCATAAAAGAACTTACTGTTAAAAAAGCATTATAAA
>NW_021502834.1:0-352 GCF_001605985.2 Dendrobium catenatum
GCCCCTTCCAGGCAGTCCAGCCGCTCACTGACCCGCAATTGCCCCGGCTCCAGTCTGCCAGCAGACTTGTCGCCACCTCCCCCTCGCCATCCCAGGCATCTGACGGAAGCCCCCAGCCGTCCCTTGGGCCATCGCCGGTTCTGCTCCACCGTCCAGGCTTGGCCGCACGTCCAGGTGGCTGGGTCCAAAAGTCTGGCTTGTCCCGTCACTTCCACCCACCGAATTCCCTGTCACGTGAACTCCCCAACCCCTGCATTCAGCCACTTTCTGAATTGGTACCTATTCAATTAGGAAAGCTAATCAAAGAGGATACAGCTACCAGCAAATTTTCAAATTCTTTCCATCTTGCTTG
>NW_021502835.1:0-688 GCF_001605985.2 Dendrobium catenatum
CATAATATCAATACAAAAATACTAAAAGAAAAATACATTGAACTTTTAAAATTTAACATAGACAAACATAACTAAAACAAACACTAGAACAAACACTAATATAAACACAAATACAACAAACATAAAGAAAATCATCATTCAAATCTCTATTCTTCTGGAGGAGGAGGAGGAATGCCACCAAATAGGTTGAAGTAGGAGGCCATCAACATAACATTGGTAAAAATTTAATTCGTTTTAAAGTCTGTTGAAAACCGTCCCCTACTATGAATCGACGTCTGTTCGTCTGGACGAACAAAATGTTCGTACGGACGAACTTCACAATTAAAACTGCCTTATCCACTTAACTGCTGCATTCAATCGTCCCGACGTTTGAGAAAAAATATTTCGTCCTGGACCATCATCAGATCGTACAGACGAACTACATTAAAAACTGCTCTCAAGATATTTCATATTACGCAAACTAAATTTTACACACATCGTCTAGTACGAAAAATTTCATCCCGGATAATTTCCACATTTTTGGATTTTTTTAATTTTTATTAAGGAAAATCAAACAAAATAAACAAATTACAGAAAACAATGACAAATCCACATACTCTAAAATAAAATCACTCAAAAATGGACAAAAATCACAAAAACAAAAAAAAATAAAAAAATAAACTATGAAAACATAAATATCAATGTTGCA
>NW_021502836.1:0-389 GCF_001605985.2 Dendrobium catenatum
AAATATGCCTAGCTTTACATAATAACTAGCAAACTTCAAAGGTATGTCTGAATAGTCAGAGAAATAGTAAAAATTGAAAGATAAAAGAAGAGAACTAACTAATGCTTTTCAAATTAATTTCAAGTCATCCTCAAAATACTAGCAACAAAAAAAAAACATCAAGCCTTTGTCCAACTACGTGAGGTCGGCTACATGAATCTTTTTTCTCCATTGTCCTATTAAAAGTCAAATGCTCGTTTAAAATTTAATAAAGAAAGACCATTTCTAATATTTTCTAACCAAGTCTTTTTATGCCTAGAATAATAAAAAAAACCATGACAAAATTATGTTAAAAAAAATCATGACAAAATACTATAATAACAAAAAAATCATGCATTTATATGTCAAAA
>NW_021502837.1:0-260 GCF_001605985.2 Dendrobium catenatum
AATTTTCCTCATTTATTAAGCGGAGCGGATTAGGAAATGCATAACTCCTCTTCCCAAAACCCCCAATCCCTCTCTCCTTGCCGCCGGCCCCATTAATGGGCCCCTCTCCTTTAATGCTTCATGAAGGGGATTAATTGCAAGGTATTCAAATTTCAAATCCATTTATTTTCCCTCCAAACTTACTCAAATCTGAAAATAATTTCAGATTTGTGTGTTAAAACAATTTCTTGTCCACCCAAACCTAACCCCTTGCCAACCCT
>NW_021502838.1:0-287 GCF_001605985.2 Dendrobium catenatum
GTAATGCAGGAGGTATTTTGATTCTGTGAAAAACAAATATTGTGTCCTTTCAGGTTGTTTTTCAGGCCAATCAATGTATCTTTGGGAGGCTTAAAACGACTAAGGACATTGATTGGGAGGTGGCAATGGTGTATGCTGACAAAGATAGGTATGTCAGACAGAAACTTTGGGAGGACATTTCTAATAATCATATAGTGGAATCCGCTTTGCTGGTGGGAGGGGATTTCAATTGTATTATGTCTCAGGAGGAAAAAAAAGGGGGTAAACCTTTTCATTTCTCCCCAGCT
>NW_021502839.1:0-282 GCF_001605985.2 Dendrobium catenatum
AATTGATTACTTTCCATATGTGATGCATCTTAAATTAGGAAGGTTTTAATTTCAGATTTTAATTCATTTCGAATTTGGAATTCTTTTCTAAAATAAGAGAAGTTATATTAGGAAAGTCCCTTCGATCAAGGTTCAAGGCCAATTAAATTCAAATTTAATTTAGAGAGTCAATTGCATTAAATCCACTTTCTCTCTTTAGATTGGCTCTAATTGGCAATCTATCTCAATCCCTTAATTCCCTCCCACATGTCACGACCCGGCCCGGTTAGCTCGCGTAGGCGA
>NW_021502840.1:0-209 GCF_001605985.2 Dendrobium catenatum
AAAGGATGCATAAAATATGCCATAAATATTTGAAAAATATACGAAATGCCGCCAACTAATCTTTCGTCTATCTTTTGATCTTTAATTTCAAATCAATCTAGTGTTCAATTATATTTTGTATTGAAAATTGACTTAAATTAATCTTCATTTCATCACTTTTGTAATAATTGTCCTTATCTAATTATCTAGAATATTTCATGACCTTGATA
>NW_021502841.1:0-297 GCF_001605985.2 Dendrobium catenatum
TTCAGACAAAGAAATTGAATAAGATAACTATTGGGAACCACCTACATAGATTTAGCGGCAAAAAATGTGAAAAAGTTTTCTTTTTAGTCGATCAAGAAATTAAATTTTTGCTAGAAAAATTAACAAGACCGGATACATACACTCTTACGACCGAATTTTTATTGCGTCCTCCCACCTGACGCATCTTTACGTTCGGTAATCCTTGATAACGTGACACCTGGCAACAACAATACCCGTTAACCGACCCGACGAAGAGTGGATTTATGGCACGTGCGAAATTTAAAAATGACGGCACGA
>NW_021502842.1:0-478 GCF_001605985.2 Dendrobium catenatum
TATAAACTTGTACATAGTGTGTATAATGCTTCTATAAATTTATATATAATGTGTATAATGCTTCTACATAGCAATTGTAATACTTGTATAAACTTGTACAAAGTGTGTATAATGCTTGTACATAACATGTATAAACTTATATATAGATTTTATAATACATATATATAGTGTTTACAAACTTCTACATAATATACTTATAATACTTGTCTATAGCATGTATAATACTTGTACAAAGCATGTATAAACTTGCACATAGTGTGTAAAATATATTTATATAGCGATTATAAACTTCTACATAATATGTATAAGGTCATACATAGCATGTATAAACTTGTACATAGTGTGTAAAAATTTTGAATATATCATGTATAAACTTATACATGGTGTGTATAATCCTTATACATAGTATGTATAAACTTCTACATAATATGCATAAACTTATTCATAGTTTGTATATTCTTTATACATAGTGTGTATA
>NW_021502843.1:0-248 GCF_001605985.2 Dendrobium catenatum
AAATCCTTAAACACTTGCTGATCTCTCCTTAGATCATTTCTGATATTTGGAGTTAATTTCAAAAAGTTTAGGACTCATTTGGGTTCAAATCATTAAAAGGGCCCTTAATTGAAACAATTTAATAATTCCAATAAATACCCAAATTTCCAAAATTCATAACTAATTGTAGAAAATTCTAAATCAATCAAACTCAGTGGCTAATGACTCTAATTAAAATATAGTATTTTCCAAAAATTTCAAACCCTCAA
>NW_021502844.1:0-570 GCF_001605985.2 Dendrobium catenatum
TTTTTGTTTGACTTTATAGTTTAGGTTAAATTCATTGGCAGAGATAATAATAACATGCTATTATAAGCAATGTCATTAATTAAGTTGATAGTAACACGGCTATCAATGAATATGACTTTGATTTTTATGCATTTTGGCTTGAAATGCATGTAATCGCCTTGTTTAGTGTGTCGAATTTATCGAACATAGACATTAGACAAATTCATAGTGCATTTAGGGTTTTGACGATGTCCCGGTCACAACGAAGCAGTCCGTTTTGCGATCGGACATTGTTTAAGTGGCAACGTGGCTTAATTCCCTCGAAGTGCTCGTTATCTCGATTTTCACGCAAGACCTCATTTGAACAAATTGGCAGTGCATTCATAGTATTGACGGTGTTTCAAACGCAATGGCGCTGTCCGTTTGTCGATCAGACTTCGTTTGAGCATTGTCGAGGCCTCGTTTCCCTTTTAATGCGTGCCTTGGATTATATGCGAATCGCTTTTGAAGTTTACGACGCTACCTTAAATGATCCAATTTAATCAAATAAAATATATATTCCTAATGTCGACGACGTTCCGGACACAATGG
>NW_021502845.1:0-494 GCF_001605985.2 Dendrobium catenatum
CAAAAGAACGAAGCTACAATGGATGCCAAAGACACTTTACAAAGTGCCTTGACATCTCTTAAATAGAAGAGCTAAAAACGAGCTCATTAATGCAAGTTTCTGACTTTATTGTCCAGGATTATAGGCATATCGTCCTGGCCGATTAGTTCAAATATGAGAAAAATCGTCTTGAACATCGCCCTGAAATGAAGCTGGATGATGTCCAATCGGCCCGGATGATCTTGTGATCGGCCCGAATGATGTGATCATGCAAATTACCATTAATTGCTTTTCTTAATTGCCAGATTTATTTAAGAAAAATGCTCTGGATCGGCCAGGCCGATCCTGATAGGACAGGCCGATCCTGATAGGCCAGGCCGATCCTGATAGGCCAGGCCGATCCACCTGGACGATGTCCAAAAATAAGTATTTCCTAAGTAGATATGGCGGCAGATTCTTTCTGAATTGAGCCTATCGTTTTGGCTGATACAAAATCGTCCAGGACGATGTGTTTT
>NW_021502846.1:0-222 GCF_001605985.2 Dendrobium catenatum
AATATTTTGAATTTTTTTATATTTTGGCTAGATATGTCGCCAAAAAAATTTGCCTTAAGATTTTGGAACATTTTGAAAGATGCAGCCCGACGGTTGTCGAGTATCGATTACTAAATAGAAGAAAAATACTTGATAGCAAAAACTCCTTGTTGAATAATATTGAATAATATTAGATATGATTACTGAAATATATGTTATTAATTCTATATTACTGTTTGACCT
>NW_021502847.1:0-266 GCF_001605985.2 Dendrobium catenatum
GAGATCAAGGGAGAGAGAAAGAAAGGGCAAGGGAGTGCAAGAGAGAGAGAGAGCAAGAGAGGGAGAGGGATAGAGAGAGAGAGGGAGAGAGAGAGGGGGAGATAGAGAGAGAGAGAGAGAAAGCAAGAAAGGGCAAGGGAGTGCAAGAGAGAGAGTGAGAGAGAGAGAGAGAGCAAGAGAGGGAGAGGGATAGAGAGAGAGAGAGAGATGGATAGAGAGAGAGAGAGGGAGAGAGGGAGAGAGAGAGCAAGAGAGAGCAAGCTAGA
>NW_021502848.1:0-246 GCF_001605985.2 Dendrobium catenatum
TAGGTCCAAGTGGGGAGTCATAAGAGATTGGTCCAACAGAAGACTCAGTAGAGGATCGGCCATCAAGGTTAGGTGAAGACCTATAGGGTGGGGCAGCAACTCGGATGTTACTAATGGATGGGTGGTCTTGACTATAGTAAGGTCCACGGTTTGTTCTGCAAAAAGAGGTAGGGTGGTGCTCTAAATGACGGTCACTAGGGGTAGGGGTGTTGAGAGTGTAATATCCAGTGGTTTGATGGGCAGGGG
>NW_021502849.1:0-436 GCF_001605985.2 Dendrobium catenatum
CCTGAGGGTAATTTTTTGTGGCTTGTGGATTACGTTAATGAGGCTTCTTGGTTTAATTTTACCCTGAGCTCTATAAGTTTTCATCCTCTTGTTGGCTTAATGTGCTGGCATGTCTTGGATTACTTGTTATTATATAGATTTTGCTATTCTTATTTTGGTTATGTTTTAAATTTAGATAATTATTTTTATTTTACCTATAATCTTTTGTGTTATTGCTTTTGGTTTTGCAGCCTCTTTGGTTTGCAAGTGGTGTTGCTTATGGCTGACATCAAAATTTTTTGTAGAAAGATTGTACTTCATTTCCTTACTTATATCTTTCTTTTTTGGATGCTTGACTATAACATGTTTAGCATGTTACTAGGTTGCCCAGTAATTTTGCTTAGTGGAGACCATCGACTCGTAGGTTTTCTTCTGCTTTATTTTGTAGCTCGTTCAA
>NW_021502850.1:0-350 GCF_001605985.2 Dendrobium catenatum
ATAGGGGTAGTAATATGGGTAAGGGTAAGGAGGGTGACGACTAGTGGATGGACCAGATGCCTGTGATGATAGTTGGGGGTAATATGGATAGAATGGAGAAGCATGTGTCTGATCTGGAGAGGGGAAGCGAGGACTCGTCGAGCTGGGAGGGAAGTGGCCAGGGAAATATGGAGGTACAACAGGAGGTGGATCTAACTGTCCCTGACCCTGCTCTAGTGAATGCTGCTGGCTCCTGGCAGGTGGTGGCGGTGGTGGTGCAGGTAGATCTGGTGGAACTGAAGGCCCCTCACCTACCTCAGCCTGTGTGGGTCTACTAGTAGTAATCTTCTTCCGGCGGAACTTTGAGGCAA
>NW_021502851.1:0-506 GCF_001605985.2 Dendrobium catenatum
TACGACGTACGACGTCGTTCCAACACTTGTCGTTTCTTCTTAACGTTCAAAGCCTTAAATGATTTTAAAAGAGACATGTCAAATCACCCTTCATTTTTCCTTAATGATTTCCTACGACACTTAGTAGATTTTTAATTAAATAGATATTAATTTTCGGATTAATTAAATACCTAAATTTTGGAAATTCATAATACCTAAATTTTGGAAATTCATAAATCTCCTATTTCATCCAAACATTGATTCTAAATTGATCCTTAACATAAAATAATAATAATATAATAATTTTCGGATTAAAATAATCGTGAAAATTAGTGAAAATAAAATTTTCGTCTAAAATCAAAATTTCCGCATTAAAATCATTCCCAATACCCTTAGAAATCATTTTCGTATAGGTGTTTTACGAAATTAAGTTTTAGGTCAAAAAAACCCTAACTTATAAATCTCCAAAATTCTCCTCAAATCTCTATGTTTTTTAATGCCAAAACAATCTTCTAAATATTCCTTAA
>NW_021502852.1:0-283 GCF_001605985.2 Dendrobium catenatum
ATCTCAGGACGATAATTAATTTCTTGGATGATTTGCTATATGACTTGTGCCATGCTCTGATCGTCTCAGGATGATCCAAAATCGGCCTGGTCGATCCACTCCAGAAAATCAGCTGTATTCACTGCACTGATCGTCCTGGACGATCTCAATATTGTCCCGGACGATCCTGGGAGGAAAATCAGATCCAGAAAGGAAAAATCAAAGGAACGAGCTCTCACAACTGAGCCCAGACCCAGTCCCTGAGTCAACCTGGTTGACCAGGTCAACCTGTGTTGATCTAGAA
>NW_021502853.1:0-277 GCF_001605985.2 Dendrobium catenatum
TCTTGAGCATAAGCATGATTATCCATCCACATTACATCAGTTAAATGATAGTTATTCATCGCAATTTGACGCTTTACAGCCATGCGTTTGAAACCGAGTTTCATGAGTGCTATAGAGAATTGCTTATATTTTCATAAAAGGGGGGCCAACCTTTACGCTAATATAGGTAAATTCATTAGTTGTGTCTCACAGTAAGCACAATATGAATTCATTAGGAGTAAACTTCAACATATATATCATTGTATATCATATTATTCAATAATATAGGAATTGACCA
>NW_021502854.1:0-327 GCF_001605985.2 Dendrobium catenatum
TTAATGAATTTTATCCAAAATTGGTTGATTACTGATGTTAGAAGTTAATTAATGAATTCTGGAGTTTTAAAATGAATTTCAAGTTTTTATGAATTTTGGAATATTTTAATGATTTAATTAAGGGGTCAAAAATTTGACATTTTAATTAAGGGTATTTTCTGGAAAATTAGTATTTTATTAAAATACTAGACCTTACTACAATAAGTTAGACAGTAAGTACGTTGAAATCGAATTTTTCTACATTTTATTACGAAGGTTTAAAGTTTTGAACTAGATTTAACTACGGTTTGACCAATTTGTTGACTTTTTGAATTTGATGTTTTTCTG
>NW_021502855.1:0-400 GCF_001605985.2 Dendrobium catenatum
TGACCGGTTCGAGTATTTGGCCAGCAGACTGGATCGGATCTCAGAGACAGTGTTAGAAGGAAACTTTATGAAAGGGCTGAAAGCAGAGATCCGGGCAACAGTTCGGGTGATGAGGCCACGAGACCTTGGAGAGGCCATTGAGCTAGCTCAGCTGGTGGAGGACCAGAAGCATCTGGAGAAGGGGATTAGGGGAAGAAATTCTGGGGGATCTTACAGGATGACCACTACTTTCTTAGCTCCAAAGGCACCGGCAACAAGTGGGTTGAGGGAAATACCCAAAGAGAGAACTGGAGGGGGAAATTTCAAAAGGCTAACTGAGAAAGAGATACATGAGAAGAGGGCAAAGGGGTTGTGTTTTAGATGAGATGAGAAATACATGCCAGGGCATAGGTGTAAGGAC
>NW_021502856.1:0-928 GCF_001605985.2 Dendrobium catenatum
CTATAAGCACAAAGGGAGACATAAGGGGCCGGAATCCGTTAAGATTCTGTCAGTGTCAGGGAAGGGAGGCATAAGGGACCAGAATCCATCGCGATTCTGTCAGGGTCAGGGATATATGATATGTGAAATGAGATATGTGATTTTTTTTTTAATTTGAATTTTGATTTGTACGATCCGATCCGTTTTGTGATTTGAAAGTTTTATAAATTTTATCAGATTTGTTCTGCACTCTGATTTGAATTCAGGTATCTGTAATTTGATTTCTATTTGATCAAGTATATGTTCTGACTGTTATACGATTTCTGTACGATTGTTTGAATTTCTGTACGGCTATTTGAACAACTGCTTCTGATGTGAATTTCTAGAGATTTTGATTGGTGAGTGTAGTCTTGCTGAGCTGTTAGCTCATCCTTATTTTCTGCATGGTTTTCAGGTTCTGGGAAAGGGAAGGAAGTCTTGGACTAGAAGTTCTGTGTCTCATCAGTGATTTGGTAATTTGTACTTTTGTTTTTTGTACAGTCATGACTTTTCTGTTCTGTTCTTTCTGTCTGTAGCCATGCACTATATTGTATATGATTATTTTGATGAAAGAAAGAGAAAATAGTAAATGCATTTCTATACATGGTATTCAAAGTTTATAGCAGCTCTATGTTTCTATTTGTTTGAATCTATGGAAGAAAGTCTGAAGAAAATTACAAATCTAGATCCTAGATTTTCTTCTATCCGTCGCGGCCCGACGCGAAGGGATTCGTTCTGGTCGGGTTGGGTCGTAACAGCCAGTCTCTCCGAGCCATGGAGGGTCCGCGAGGCAACCTAGCTCATTTTTGTGGATAATTGCTTGCAGGCTGGAAGCTCTGTGATGGCCAGATTTACTGAAATCATACTGCATTTGATTTTTGATCAATCGGTGCCACCGCCTGGACTACTC
>NW_021502857.1:0-1210 GCF_001605985.2 Dendrobium catenatum
TCAACATATCAAGATTAAAGGTTTGGAAGTGACTAGATGCTTTGGTGAAGGCTCTAAGGTCAGAATCTTCTTAATGGCAAGTCCAGTGGCATAGGCTGTAAATATTTAAAAGTTTTACAGCCTATGGATTTTAATTTAGATTCTGAGGTTAGAGACCTCAGAATGGGCTCAAATTTGGAGGGTTGCCTCCAGAGACATGTCCCATCAGTATGAAACTGACAGACTCTAAATTGGATGTCATTTGATTGGGTTTTCAAGTGTTAGAAAATTCAATGGAAAAGGCCTTCAGGACGATACCTTTGGACCTTAGATTTTGAATTTTGGTTTGATTGATCTAAGATCTAGGTAGATCCTAAGGTCAGGATTCTAGGAGGATCCTAGAGCTTGAATTGATTTGGACATTTGATTGATTTAAAGTCAAGATTAGCCCAAGTGACCTCATACAAAAATGAGGTCAACAAATGGACCCCCAATATGTGTAATAGAATGAAGTTCAATTGCACATATTGGCGTTGACCGAGACTAAAGTTCAAGTCTGGAATTTTGATCCTAAGGGAATGAAAAATTCATCCCTGGGGAATCAAGGTTTAAATTTATACTAGGGATATGAATTAGGATGGCGCCACGAAGGGCACGCTCCACCACTAATCATCAAGTCAAATGCCAGAGTGGTGCCATATAGGGCATGCTCCATCACTAGCGGATACGAATTAGGATGGCACCGCGAAGGGCACGCTCCACCACTAATCGTTAAGTCAAATTCCAGAGTGGTGCCACAGAGGGCATGCTCCACCACTAGCGGATACGAATTAGGATGGCATCGCAAAGGGCACGCTCCACCACTAATCGTCAAGTCAAATGCCAGAGTGGTGCTACAGAGGGCATGCTCCACCACTAGCGGATATGAATTAGGATGGCGCCGTGAAGGGCACGCTTCACTGCTAATCGTTAAGTCAAATGCTAGAGTGGTGCCACATAGGGCATGCTCCACCACTAGAGGATACGAATTAGGATGGCGCCACGAAGGGCACGCTCCACCACTAATTGTCAAGTCAAATGTCATAGTGGTGCCACATAGGGTATGCTCCATCACTAGCGGATACGAGTTAGGATGGCACCACGAAGGGCACGCTCCACCACTAATCGTCATGTCAAATGCCAGAGTGGTGACATAGAGGGCATGCTCCACCACTAGCGGATACGAATTAGG
>NW_021502858.1:0-307 GCF_001605985.2 Dendrobium catenatum
TTTAAATGAAAATTTTAGAGTTTTCTTTCTCTGTAGACCGTACTGTACGATTCTATTTCGTACGGTATGATCAGAGCTTTATATGATGATTTTGTGAATAGATCGTATCATATGAATGTAAACCGTACTGTACGATATGTTCAAATCCAAAACCCTAGTCGTCGTTTTAACTTAAGTAAGTTATTTTATGCCATTCGTACTGTATGAACAAGTTCGTACGGTACGATTTATTTTAAATACTTACTTAATTTAACCCATGATTAGTGCAAAAAATCCAGGCTTAATTATAATTGGAACATCGTACTGT
>NW_021502859.1:0-428 GCF_001605985.2 Dendrobium catenatum
TGTTGTTGGAAATGCATGGAGTTTTGGAATTAGCAATGTTGAAGCACTAGTTGAAGGCTCAATAAGTGCACAAAGGTTTATTATAAATGGAAATCCGAGGGCGCGATTGCTCAAAAGATTAGGGAGGAAGAAGAATTTTGGTCATACAGGAAAATCAAGGGCATTTTTCATCACCTATTTTAAGCAAAAATACATCTTTAGAATTATGGCTCATTTGTATTGTGACAAATACTTTGTGTTAATAAAAAGTGAATGAATTACACTTTCCCCTTTAAATCTTATTTTGATTTTTTTGAATCTAAGAAGTGATGACATTCATTATATCGAGTACAAGTTAAGCAAGAGAGTTCTAAAGTCAAAGAGGAATGTAGGTTATCATATAAATTATTTTATTACAATTAGAATTAAAAAAAATATTACAATTTAAA
>NW_021502860.1:0-445 GCF_001605985.2 Dendrobium catenatum
CGTAGGAAGAATAATTGCATCAATCCCTTCTCTCATCATTGTTTTTTTTCTTAGAAGCATTGAGCCAACATCAAATATATGCGTTGCTTTATGATAGAAGAACTTTATGATTTACTTTATATTTAGGAGATTTGTTATTGGCTTCAGGCTTATAGGGATTTATAAGCAGCTTTGTGCCAAGATTCCACGAGTGATCTTCAAAAAAAAAAAAAAAAAAAATGAAAGATGTTGTAAGATTGTTTTATATTTGATTTCATGTTAGAAGGTTTCGTTGATTATTTCGCATCGAGAGGCTTTATGCGAATTGTTTTATATTGAAAGATTTTGGCGAATCATTCTATGGTTAGGAGCATTTTTTAAGGTTTTGTGAGTTGTCTTTGAATAGTAAAGTTTTGTCATGAAATTCGTGAATTGTTTTATGAGTTTTTCGTGATTTTGACTTGTG
>NW_021502861.1:0-207 GCF_001605985.2 Dendrobium catenatum
CTTTAAATATCGAACGAAGCCAAGGCGATGGCTGCTCTTGCTCACGACCTCTTCCACGCTCGCCTCCTCCATGCGACTCTCTCCTGCTCTCATCCCGTTCGAACTCTCTGCTCCCGTCGCTGCTTCCCTCCGACCTTCCCACATCCGATCGAAACCCCTTTCCTCTCCCACACGATCCCGAAGCCAAATCCCTCACAACCTCCGATC
>NW_021502862.1:0-405 GCF_001605985.2 Dendrobium catenatum
CATGTGTAACATTGGTCCAGGTTTGATTGTTATACATCGCCTGCCGAACTCGGTCCCTGGACCGACGTGGCCCAACTACGGTCCTTCCACCCCCATTCCCCGACCACGATCATTCATACTCCGAGCATCGATAGGAACTTCGGCCGATCCTCCATACAATGGTCATTTCATCGTCTCCACGCTAAGAGGCGGGTCAACCTTCGTAACTTATTCTAACACAGTGAAACATCTTCACATGGGCAAGACCCCATGGTTTTCCCTTCTCGGATTTTCCACGTAAAAAAAAATTTTTATTTCATTTCTAGCTCTCTCTCAATTATCTATTTATATGCTAGATATTAATGCATCGCTAAGACAAAAAAACTCTCACACGCTACCGCTACCGCCGCCAATCTACCAACCCAT
>NW_021502863.1:0-360 GCF_001605985.2 Dendrobium catenatum
GAAAAAATTTAGATTTTAGAATCTTAATGATAATTTTTATAAATATTAATTTATGAGATATAAGTGAAGCAAATTTAGCTTTATAGTAGAGCTTTAATAGTTGCTCTGCATTAGAGATGACACTAAAGCATAGATATGACTTATCTTGATAAAAAATAAATACAATGTGAGAGTGATAGCATCTTCATCTAATGGTGATGTATAAAAGTATTTCATCATACTTTATGCTTATTATTTGCATAAAAAGTTCAAAATATTAAACATATAGTATCCATAAATGGCTTCAATCCTTTAGATAATTAATTATTTTATATACATATTAATTAATGCTTTTTGTTGATGATGTGATGTGTTAACATA
>NW_021502864.1:0-649 GCF_001605985.2 Dendrobium catenatum
ACATACAGTCGTCAATCATTGAGGGCCAGTAATATCCCAGTCTCTTGATTTTCATCTTCATTTTGGGGCCAGATTGGTGAGCACCACACAATCCGGCATGTACCTCGGTCACAATCTTTTGGGCTTGAGACAACGCAGCCACAATTGATCGAAAGACCGGCGCCATTTATCAGTGTATAAGAAAGAGCCCTTCTCTTGATTTGATCTGCGGCAGATTTCTCTTGAGGGAGTTTGCTTTCTTGCAAATAGTCAATGAAAGGTTGCCTCCAGTCAACTGTTTCATCATCAACAGCAAGAACAATCTCACCCTCAGAAGGAAATTTCTTATTGATATATTCCAAGTCTATTGGAGACAAGATCTTGCGACCTTGAACTTCTATAGAAATTGATTCTTCTTCTATGCAAGCTAATTCCTTTGCAAGCTTTGCAAGGGCATCCGCCATAGAATTTATCCCACGGGGTATCCTATATAAAGAAAGTTACGCTTGGAATCTGCTCGAGAAGCTTCATAGTGTACTGATGGTACGGAAGAAGTTTAGGTTTCAAGACTTTGTAAATACCAGCAACTTGATTGATGATAAGTTGTGAATCTCCAAAGATCTTGATTTCTCTGATTTCCATTGATATTGCTAATTCTAAACCAGTTATT
>NW_021502865.1:0-302 GCF_001605985.2 Dendrobium catenatum
GGACTAAATAGTCAATTTGACTGAACTGACCTCTTCAAACCTTGGGAAAACTCCAAATAGACTTCAAATATCATTTCAGACCTATTGAGCCCAAATCCATGCCTTGGGTCAACATGGATAACTAAGTTAATCTAGGTTAGCCTAATAACCCAATAAGAGCCCAAATAGGTAATTTGGCCTAGATAACCATTAAGATCCCTCAAACCACCTCCACCAAACTCAAAATATCATTTCAAATTCATTGAGCCAAAACCTAGGTTCTAGGTCAACCTCATTGACTCAGTCAACTAGGTTGACACAAT
>NW_021502866.1:0-290 GCF_001605985.2 Dendrobium catenatum
ATTCTTTCTGATTTTAGCCTATTTTCCTGGCCAATACGAGTATCGTCCAGGACAATTTGCTTGATGATGGCTACTTAACTAGGATGCCCTAGTTAGGGTTTTTGTTTTTAGTCGGATTGTCCTGGCCGATATGAACATCATCTAGGCCAATGTACTCAAAACAAAAAAACTCAGAAAACCACTCAAGTGCGTGTGTGCAAGGTTAATTTGCATCAGGAACCACTTTTATAATTGACTCAAGAAAGGAAAAAATTTAGACTTAACTCAACCTAAATCTACTCAATCTTGAG
>NW_021502867.1:0-238 GCF_001605985.2 Dendrobium catenatum
TATTCCATTAGCATAATAATAATATACTATAACTCCACTAATTCCTCTTACTAGCCGCATGATCCAACTTCCAAACATCAGACCATTGCATGTGGGTTATAGTGGAATTGCTGTAGTGTTTACAAAATATAATAATTGATTTAATTTTTTTGTTATACATTTCATTAAATGATATCAAACTATTAATTAACTATTATTAAGTTATTAATGAATATACAAATTATATATTGAAATGTTC
>NW_021502868.1:0-2148 GCF_001605985.2 Dendrobium catenatum
TATGCATTATATGTGTTATGACTTATGAGTTCATTTTAAACTCTTTTCTTTAGTCCCACATCACTTGAGAAGACTCTCTTTTTAGTGTTTATATAGCATTTTGAGTTCTCTTGTATTAAGAGCTCACATGGTACCACCACTCCATGTGAAATGCTTCATGATGATTTGAAGATAAATATTTTATAATAAAAGATATATCTTAAACCGATCCGGTCCAATTTTTAAAACACTGATATTTTCAACAAAGAAAAATATCTAAAACGTTTCCACGCCATCTTTAAAACCAACTTTAACGGCTGCGGCCTCCGGTGCCCTATAAGTTACGGAGTTCCGCGGGTGCACGATTATTAAAATTCCAGATATAAATACGCGGAATGATTCACTAATTTTTCTATGAAACTTCTTCAGCAGAGGCAGAAAGCAGCCAGTATAGCTCGAGTTTCTTTCTAGTTTCCTTTATCGTCTTGTGATGGAGGAAGGGAAGAAGCAATGAGGTGCAGAACCCACCCTTCTGATTCCGGCATCGGCGTCTGCCCCTTCTGTCTCCGCGAACGCCTCTCATCCCTCGCAGTCGCAGACTCTTCCAACGGGCACGTCGAAACCTCATCGCCGGAAAATCACTGGGATCCCGACCGTTCATCTGCTCCGCGGGCACCGACGCCACTCCTCTGTCACCTATCCCCATTCTCTAATGCTGCCGGAAAGAATCGAGCCGTCGGGAAGTTTTCCCTTTTGTCTCCAATTTGGGGCAGCAATCCGGGCCCCAAAAAAGCCGAATCCGGTGCCGGGCTTTCCAAGCCCTCGGGATCTAATAATTCGTGGCTCCTGGCGCTAAATCTCGGCCGGAGGAAGAGAAATAAGAGGGCATCCCCACACGTGCAGCCTGTCAGCGGCCGTGGAATGTCACCGGCCGCGGAGCTGTCACCAGGCCGAGGTGTCTCGATCCCTTCGCCAATGTGGCGGCAGCAGAGTCCCCGCAGACTTTCTAGCTTTGGGCTGTGCCTGAGCCCTATGGTGAGGCCAATCCCCGCCAATAGGCGGGGACATGCACCACCGGAGACGTCTTTTCCTAGCGAGAAGCGTGGAACGTTTAATCGCCGGTGTGGTAGCGGCGGTGGCGCTGTGGTTCACGAGTTATCGCCGTGTCTGATGGCGAATCGATCGAGGAAGCTTGTGGATTTCGGTAGGATCGTCTGGTGATGATATCGTACCTCGGATCTCTAATTCGCCGGGTTTTCTTCCACCTTTTTTTTTATTTAAACAGGATTTTATTTTGGGAGTAAATTTATGGGAATTATGAAAATAGTACTCAAATAGCAATGCTCCTCACATTCCAATCCAAAATATTTTTAATGAAAATGATGAAATTTTTGGAAACTTCGGTTCAATAAAAAATTTCTGAAATGTAAAAAATCAAAGCTTTAGTTCATTTGATGTAATAGGAATTCATTCAGATCATAGTGAAAATTCATAAAAGATAAATGTGCTATGATTCTTTTTTAGATATATGATTAAATTTTTTGTCAAAATGATCTAAAAGTATGTATGTTATTTTGAATATCTGTAAATATACATTTTAATTGAATTTTTTATGTTTGCACCCAGTTTTAAAGCATTAAGTGTGGAAGGATCAGATTTACATAAAAAAATAGCTTTATTTTTTAATAAAAAATAGACAAACAATTCCTAATTTAAGCTTTGTTCAGATAGTATCATAACTAATTCACAATAATTCTATAAAATTTTTTACTCTGACAACAATATCATAATCACTGCCCAAATGGAGAGCGCTCTCAAATGGCTTTCTTTCCCTACGATCAAAGTGCCTATTCGTTTTCCCCTTAGCTCCTCTCTTGTAACTCACAACCTCAAGCACGGCTTTCAATTTCTCTTCGTATCTCTCACCAGTGTTAATTTGCATTCTATTTTGATCTTACAGCTTCTATTGGCTCCAGTAATAGACGATTAACCGAATTATACTTAATGTATTCTAACATATTCAAATGAGATACAGAGACCGTAGAAAATTGACCACGGAATTATATCAGTAATGGATGATTTCTGTAGTGATTGTAAATTAAAAACCCCTGAATAAAATTCTGGCTCTACACTGCAAACAATGTGACTATTAAAATAAAAAATAAGAAT
>NW_021502869.1:0-520 GCF_001605985.2 Dendrobium catenatum
AAAGATCATAACAAAATTAAAAGAATAAAAAATAACCAATAAAAGACATGATTTCTTATATATAAATAAAAAAAAATGTATGTTGCTAATCTTAATTTAAATAATTTCCACTAATCATATATAATCCTAAATAAGAAAAGGACACCTTTTCTAAAAATTGGAGATGAAAAGAAACTAAATGACTAATGACTAAAAAAACTAGTGGTCTATTATAGACTATCGAGATTGTCCCTCTCGTGGGAGGTGGGAGAAAGTCAGTGACATGAAGCGATAGGTGATTGATGGTAGATAGCGCATCTCTTGAAGGAAGGGAAATTATGTGAATTTAAATTTGTGGGTGATCAAAGACAATGAGGATCTACATATGATATTTATTAATTTAAAGAAAACATATGATGAAATTCCAAGAGAAGTTCTATGGAGAGTTCTAGCAAAGAAAGAGGTTAAGAATGATTATATTCAAGTCATTGAGGATATGTATGCAGGAGTTGTTACTTGTGTTCAAACACAAGGTGATTTG
>NW_021502870.1:0-201 GCF_001605985.2 Dendrobium catenatum
TAAGAGCATTTTGTTTCTCCTCTCTTTGTCCATCTCCAACTCAAATAAACAACACCACAACATAATATGTGAAAGAAAAAAAATTTGGTATAAAACACTAGAACCGAAGCACATAAATAAAAATTTGTTCTGTTTGTTAGTTACATTTCTATTTTATTAAATATATTACACTTTTTTTTAAATCTAATTTTTGGATAGAAA
>NW_021502871.1:0-993 GCF_001605985.2 Dendrobium catenatum
CACCGCGGTAATGGCCTCCAGCAACACCGCCTCCTCCTCCTCCACCCAGGACACCACCTCTCATACTGATGGCGCCTTCTCCTCCTCGCCAATACCGTCCTCCCTCAAATTCCTGATGCACAACATCAAGAACATCGCCACCAACACCCTCACCGCCGAAAACCACTCCCTCTGGCGATCTCAAGTCCAGAAACTATTTCGAGCAAATGGATTTGAAGGCTTCTTGACAGGCACAGCAGCGGCTCCAACCCCGACGATCCTCTCTGGATCCGGTCAACAAATACCGAATCCAGATTACAACACCTGGATCTCTATCGATCAAAACCTCGCTGCGGCACTCTACTCGGTCATATCTCCGGCAATCCTCCCCTACGTCCTCTCCATCGACCACTGCTCCGAAATTTGGCGCACATTGGACACCCGTCTCCAATCAAATACGCGCTCAAGAATCGCCCACCTAAAGAACGAGCTCCACTTCTTGTCAATGAAAGACAAAAATATGACACAATATCTTCTCGACATAAAATCCAAAGTCGACGCGCTCGCAGCCGCTGGAGCACCCGTGGACGTTGAAGACGTCATCCACTACACGCTAAACGGCCTACCGAACAACTATCAAGCATTCAAAACGGCTATTCGAACGAATATGCGTTCGGTCAGTCTCGATGAATTATATACTCTGTTATGCAGCGAAGAACTCAACCTCGCACATTGTAACACAATTAAAGATCATGCCAAGAAATGAAAAATAAACGGCTCTACAGCCGGCGAGGACAGAGGTCGTGGACAACTTCAAGAAACCAGAGGCAGAATCTCTTAATCAGTCTCCAACAACATTGATTACTAGAGGCCAGGAAAGCAGACGTCAATGTCAAATTTGCGGGAAATTCGGAAACCGCAGTGCAAGTGTTGGTATCAAAAAAAACGAGCCACAAGGCTCTCTTTTACCACACCACTGCAGGCCGCTCATCGAAAAAGACAGGCGAGGCTCCC
>NW_021502872.1:0-251 GCF_001605985.2 Dendrobium catenatum
TCTCATGATTTGAATTCTATTGGGGCTGTTAAGGTGACAGAGATCGAGGAAGGTGGTGCTGGGGATGACATGCTTGCTGGTGTGGAACCAAGTGGGTTGGAAGTTTTGTGCCCGTCGTTGATTGTTGAGGAAGGAAACAGTGTAGTTGAGATTCCTGTAAAAGCGGTTGATACTCATGTATTGGCTGATTTGGTGGGGAAGTATTCGGGTAAATATATTAGGGATCAGAACAGTTGGTTGAATGATTCGTC
>NW_021502873.1:0-271 GCF_001605985.2 Dendrobium catenatum
TACTGTTATCGTACGATTTCATTGATATTGATTGATATTATCGCTATTACTGTATGGATATGGATACTATAATTGATTCATTGATACTATTGTTTCTACACTGTATTGAACTGCTGCATTGAATTCATTGCTAGTATAGACTGTGCTTTATTGTATTGATTTGATGATTTCATACCGATTGACCAGATAGTATTATTTTGATTGATACGATTGATTTAACTGATCGATTGATTTCCTACTATTTATTGATTCTTCTACCGCTGCATTGACT
>NW_021502874.1:0-219 GCF_001605985.2 Dendrobium catenatum
CTCATCTGAGACGGAAAAAGAAGAAGAAGTCACCAATATTTGTTTGATGGAAGATAATGTTGAACAATCAAATCAAGAAGAGGGTTGCTCTCACACAAGACCTCGTGGGAGCAAATGGTACCTGTACAGCGGATGTTCAAAGCATATGACTGGAGATACTACTCAATTCATAACGCTGAAAACCAGGAATGGAGGCAAAGTAACACTTGGAGATAATAC
>NW_021502875.1:0-224 GCF_001605985.2 Dendrobium catenatum
TACTTAACCCACTAGTGTAGCTGCTGTCCGAACTTTTTCGGCACCTTGTAGTGAGTCTAAGTGAGCTTAACTTAGTGTCTATATGACATCCCTTACACCCAATCCTTGAGTATCACTTAATGCTTCCCAATGGACCCGATAAGACTCCAAAAGAGTTTAGATGACATTGTTAACCTAGTGGGTAATTTGACTAGAATTATGACGGAGAAACCTGTTGACTATCC
>NW_021502876.1:0-858 GCF_001605985.2 Dendrobium catenatum
TTTAAATCATAAACCTAAATCAAATCTAATTAAACTAGTAATTAACCCTTAACCAATCTAAAATTTAAAACAAGTAGATCTAATTAGGAGATCAAATTTTAAATTAAAATTCATTAGGATGAAAACATTTCTAAATATCAAACTTTAGAATAACCTCTAAAATCAATTAACAAACTTGATTAATAAACGATCAATACACTTTTTTCTTTTCTTTTCATAACAAACTAAAGTAAATCAACAAAGTTAATTATCACTGTGTAACCCATGCCTCCGAGGCTATTAAGTTAGCCCCAAGGAGGGTGAAATAAACCTCACGGCCTCGGTGTATAACAAAGGTGCTAGTTAATCAAACATTAAAATAAAACATCCTAAAAATCAATCCTAAAACACAAATATTTGAACGTTAACCAAAATCTTTCCTTTGCCCCTTTCAACAAACAAAAAAAATACAAACAACTCTAACTAAACTATCCCATAAAGGACCTACCAAAACCACACAGCTTTCACACACTCAGATGAGTTTGATAGGACATGACTATTAGTTGTAGGTTAGGTTATTGTTCTGCTTTTTTTTTCTGTGCTGTGTTGTGACGCTCTGCATGTGACCCGTGTGCTGTTTGTTTTTGCTACTTGTTGTAGCTTTTATGTGATGCTTTTTTGTGACGCTTTTTCTGCTCTATTCTTTTCTGCACTATTATTATGAGCGTTAGAATACCCATAGGTTAGGCACGTTTTTTCATACTAATGTTGTCTTCATACAAGTGGTTGTGCTCACACAGCGCTAAAAAGAGGGTTAAAATTAATAATGTCATTTATAACTGATTTAGGTACCTGCTTCAGCTGCTTAGCCCCCAATAA
>NW_021502877.1:0-215 GCF_001605985.2 Dendrobium catenatum
TATATATATATATATGGGCCATCCATAAAGGAAAAAAAAATATGAGAAGAGATAATGTCCAGCATGAGTTCATGTATGGGAAAGGAAACTCATCCTTGCGACATGCCTTAGTTAGATATATGTAGTTGATACCAATTGGAATCTGACCATTTTTTCAAACTGGCACGACACTGGAAACCCAAGAGGAATACTACTCTTGAATAAATTTAGCTTTG
>NW_021502878.1:0-204 GCF_001605985.2 Dendrobium catenatum
AACTGTCTCCTCCAAGCTCAATATATAGTCATGTAAATTGTACTGTTTAAGGCGAATTTTAATGAAGTAAGCTTCACCTCTTTAAGCTCTTCTTCTTCCTCTGTTAGTTCTTTCATGGTATCAGAGCAACATAGCCTCACGGCAACCCTACTCCATGGCAGACTCCGGCAGTACCTCTGATAATGCTCAGGCCACTTCCTCTCA
>NW_021502879.1:0-322 GCF_001605985.2 Dendrobium catenatum
AGGGTCCTAATTTGGAAAAATTATTAGATGAAGATAAAAAAATTCTGATGTATATAGAAGAAATTTTTAAAAAATTAAAATATGTATAGTTGCCCATTTAAGGAGAGACTAACCGCTAACGTAGAAAGCAAGTTGCCCGTTAAACGGGCGATTATTCTTATTTTAAATTTTTTATTGTCATATATTTTTCAAATAATTTAGAATATTGTCAAAATTATATCCAATTATTATTGACTTTTATATTTTCCTCTTCTTCAATAATGAAGAAAGGAGAAATTTTGTATCAATTATTATGTAGTGAATAAATTTTACAACTTGTTCG
>NW_021502880.1:0-796 GCF_001605985.2 Dendrobium catenatum
GGGGTGGGGGGGGAGGTGGGGAGGGGCATTTCCTTTTTGGGTAAAACCAACCCTTGGGCTCTATTTATGAGCTTCTAAGGAAGCTTTAAGACTTATATGGAGTTACTCCAGTGGCCATGATCAGAGGAAAAGTGAAATAGAATGCGAGTTTGACCATTTGAGGGAGTTCTATAGGGTGTTGACTTCTTTGACGTGTCAACTCAATCAAGGTTGATGAGGTGGCATGGAAGGAAGGTGTTGAGCTGGTTGGATGACTTGAATGACTTGAAGTGGAGTGGAGATAACTTAAGGAAATTTTTTGATAACTTTTGACTCGTTAAAAACCTTGTGTTGATAGTTTGATTGGTCAAACAATCAAACAAGGGTGAGATGGTAGGCTAAGTCTCAAACTCTAACTAGTAGGATTAATTTGTAAGGGATTTGAGAATGAAGGATGGGAGTTTGAATGAAAACATGAATGTTTAATGTCATTTGACCAAGTAATATAAGGTTTACTTGGTCAAAATCACTTGAATTTGATTGGCCAAGGTTTGGAATATGTTTAAGTCATCCATATGCAAAGGTTTGGAGGTTCTAAAGGTTTGATTCGATCAAATGGGAACTATTGGGTCAACCAGCGTTGACTTGGTCAGCAAGGTTGATTCAGGACCTAGATTTTGATTCAATGGTCTTGGTTTAATGAATGGGGTCTGGTAGATGTGCTTTCAAGGGTTAAAGTGGTTTAAATGATCAAAATGACCATTCGGTCTCTTAAAGGTTCATTAGGCCAACCTAGGTTGACTTGGTCAATCAAGTT
>NW_021502881.1:0-293 GCF_001605985.2 Dendrobium catenatum
GTTAGAGGGTTTATATGTATTTTTTAGATTTAAAATGAATTTATTACATTTTTTTTTTGAAGTCTTAAGGCTTAATCAAGGGTTTAGACTTAGGAAATTTAATTAAGGGTCTTAATGATTTCCAAAGCTAATGAAATTTCTCCTAGTGGCTGTACATGTCCCTAAGTTCAAGTCTTTGAAGTTTCAACCCAAGGGGAAGTGAATCCTAATCATTGAAATTCTTCTAAGTTTTCTACACATAAGCCCTTAATTATTGTCCTTAATTGTGTCACTAATTTTAATAGGTTTGAATC
>NW_021502882.1:0-332 GCF_001605985.2 Dendrobium catenatum
AAGCCGTGGGGGAAGGAAGAGAAATCCCGTAACTCCTACGTGCGAGGAGAGGCGCTAATTCGAACAAGGGAAATTTCCCGCTCGCAAATAGCGGAAGCCTCAATCGCCAGAAAGCCGTGGGGGAAGGAAGAGAAATCCCGTAACTCCTGTGCGCGAGGAGGGGCGCTAATTCGAGTAGGGGAAATTTCCCGCTCACAAATAGCGAAAGCCTCAGCCGCCAGAGAGACGTGGGGGAGGAGAAGAAATTCTGTAACTCCTACGCACGAGGAGGGGCGCTAATTCGAGTAGGGAAAATTTTTCGCTCGCAAATAGCGGAAGCCTCAACCGCCAGA
>NW_021502883.1:0-359 GCF_001605985.2 Dendrobium catenatum
CTGAAATTTTCTAGGATGTTCAATACTATTAATAAAGAACATTCAGTGCTCATGACTTTCTTGTTCACACAGATTTAAAGTTACAATTGGAACCCACGGAGTCATGACAGTATATTTATTTAATATTGTTATTCTGAATAAAGATATTTTGACATCTCAATGCTTGCTTCTTATCCATATTATACTTCTTTTATGACAATAATTCAATAAAAAGCTCAAAATAGTCCTCCAACTATAAATAAATATCCAATTTAGCCTTAGAATTTCGTATTGCCTCATTTTAGTCTCTCGACTATTATAAAATGATTCAATTTATTCCTACAGGTTAAAATAAGAGTTAAAGTTAATTCCAAAGTTAA
>NW_021502884.1:0-524 GCF_001605985.2 Dendrobium catenatum
GTTCTTACAAAACTTGGGAGGCAAATGGAGATATGAGCTTTTATTTTTAAGAGTCATAAGTTTGTTTCCTTTAATTGGGTTAATAGGAGGTGTAATAAGTTAGCTAACCTTTGTGCTAGCTATGCTCTTTGTAGTGATTTTTGTTGGGATGATTTTTCTTATAATAAGGTTCCTCCTATGTTTTCCAAATTGTTAGAAGAATCTAATTATGGTAGTGGTTTGTAATTAGGTTTGCTTGATTAATAATATTGGTAGCTCTTTGTGCTTTTTCAAAAAAAAAAGTTTTTAAAAAAAAAAAAAAAAAAAGAACGGTTTAGTGGAATATCCTGAGCGGAGGCCTTCGGGGAGTAGGCGTAGGTCAGATTTGATCAAACCACTATAAAATCTGGTGTGTTCATTCTTTTAACTTTTTCAAATTTTAATTTCTATACTTTTCTATGATTTACTGTGTGGTTGAAAACTCTGATTTATTTTGTTATTGTGATTTTATTCGCCATTGCATTCATTTTTGAAATCATTTAATT
>NW_021502885.1:0-284 GCF_001605985.2 Dendrobium catenatum
GTATTTGATGTGGGACCTATTGATTTGTAACTTGGAAAATTTCCTGTTGTTCCCTATAAGAATTCTATTTTTGGTAATATCGTCCGGGACGATATTTATATCGTCCTGGATGATATGTCCAAAAATAAAAACCCTAATTAGGGCATCCTCATTAAGGCAGGCATCATTAGCAGATCGGCCTGGTCGATAGTCTAAATTCAGAAAGAATCAGCCGCCATAATTAGTTTAGGAATTGTTTGTTTTAGGAAATCGGCTAGGACGATATTTATATCGTCCAGGCCGAT
>NW_021502886.1:0-516 GCF_001605985.2 Dendrobium catenatum
AAGAAAAATCGCCCAAAAACTGCAAGTTTTCAATTATATACGCAGTGGATTGTCCCGTACGATCGTGGATTGTCCCGTACGATCGTGGATCGTCCTGAACGATTTTACTTAAACGATTTAAAACGACCCTATTTGAATATGTGTACGAAATGTTTTCGTACAGATGATCGTCCCGTATGAACTAGGTTCGTCCGATACGAATGGTTATTACAAAAGTCGGTTCTAGAAACTGCTGAAAACCGTTCTAAGTCGGTTAATCGTTTGGACGAAAATTTATTCGTCTTGACAAAATTTTTACAGAGGACCGATCGTCCCGGACGATTATTAATTTAATCTGGACGAAAATTTTCCAGAGGACCAATCGCCATTGACGATAATTTAATTTCGTCTAGACGAAAATTTTTCGGAGCACCAATCGCCATAAACGATAATTTAATTTCGTATGGACGAAAATTTTATAGAGAACCAATCATCCTGAATGATTATAAAATTCGTCCCGGACGAATAGGACTTAGA
>NW_021502887.1:0-274 GCF_001605985.2 Dendrobium catenatum
TCAAGTTATTTGGAAAAGAACTTTCTAGGTTTTTTTCAAAATCTAATTTTCTTCCAAAATTTTTTTAAGGAATCAATAGAGAATGATTAGGGGAGCATTTTAACAGTAGAAATGAAGATTTTGGGGAAAATTTTGTAATTCAGAAGGTTAGGATTTTTTCAAAAATTTTAATTCCTTAAAAATGTTTTTACAAAAATTATTCCTAACGATATTAGGAATGTTTTTAAAACATGAATTTGGATTTTTAATTAAAATTTTATTTTTCATAATTTCC
>NW_021502888.1:0-218 GCF_001605985.2 Dendrobium catenatum
CACATAAACCTGTGAGATTGGCCTCAGTAGTCGTTAAGCCAAAGGGGGTTGAGATCCAAAGATCTGTAGATGTTAAAGGGAAAAGACCCAAATCTCCTGAAAGGAAATATGTGCCAAAGAGGACTAAGTTGGAGAGTCTGCCACCACCTCCTAGAACTTCTAAGTTCATTTTGTAGCTCCAACGAGTTCCAGCCAACCCCACTCCAGTTTCAGTTGAC
>NW_021502889.1:0-284 GCF_001605985.2 Dendrobium catenatum
TCTTTTTCTTCTTCCATCTAGATTCTTGTGAGAAGATCTGTCAAGGTGATCTGGTTCTCTACCGACACTTAGAGAGTGTGAACAGCCGAAAGGTTTTCTGCCTACACTTGGAGAGTGTGAACAGCCGAAATTTTCTCTGCCTACACTTGGAGAGTGTGAACATCAGAAAGGTTCTCTACCTACACTTGGAGAGTGTGAACAGCCGAAGGGTTCTCTGCCTATACTTGTAGAGTGTAAACAGCCGAAGTGTTCTCTGCCCACACTAGGAGAGTGTGAAAGGACGA
>NW_021502890.1:0-219 GCF_001605985.2 Dendrobium catenatum
GTCCTATCTAGAAGCATATGTTTTTAAACTGTTTCTTTCCAAGTTACATTCATTTTGAATTTTTTTTAATAATTTGATTTGATTTATATTTTCACATATTTACTCACATGTCAATTCATAGTAGTTTTTATATTTTCATACATGATATTCTGATACCTCGTTCTCTCGTCGCCTTATTTGCAAGGTACTGATGGAGCTAATTGGAAGATAGAGCCAAGG
>NW_021502891.1:0-210 GCF_001605985.2 Dendrobium catenatum
CCTATTTATCTAAGGTCAAGGATCAGATTCTGGTCAGTTTGAGGTATTATAGGTAATTTTTTGACCTAAGGTGTATTTATTGTAATTTCCGGAAGGTCTCGGGGCCTTATTTAACAAGTTAATTAGGGTTGGTTATCTAAGGGGTCTAACTAGCACTAAAAATTCCTAGAAAATTCAGTGATGTTTTAGATGTCACTAAGTTTAAATATT
>NW_021502892.1:0-416 GCF_001605985.2 Dendrobium catenatum
GGCTCTTTGTGAGCTAGAGTTTATTTAAATTTGTCCATCACGGCAAACTGTTGCGGAGGGTGGATGAATTTTGCTTTAAGTTTTTTATGGATTTATTTCAATTTTAAATATTTGGTATTTTGGGATTTTGAGATTTTTGTGGAGTTTTGGGTATTTGGGTGGAGCTATAGAATATTTGAAATGGACTTTGGATATTTTGGAGACATTTAAAAAATATTTGGAAACCACTCCGGTTGAGATCTGCATTCAACACGGCCATCATCGGGGTGTTCGGGGTCATTTCTCTTTTATTGATTGAACCTTGTCAACTCTGTCAGGCTGTTGACAGAGGATCGGGTTTCGAAGGCTTTATGCCTTTGAAAGTGAATTCTTTTGATTTTAGGCTTTGAAGGCCTAATATGAATGTATTAAAATAA
>NW_021502893.1:0-2219 GCF_001605985.2 Dendrobium catenatum
TTTCCTTGATTGCATTATTCAGCTTGTTTTAAAGGTCCCTATTAATAGCAATTTGAAGGATGTGTTACTTTACTCTTGTACTAAAGATGGTTCCTTCAGTATTAAACATGCTTGACATTCTTTTAGAACTAAAAAGAAAACTTCTAAGCTTTTTAAAATGATTTGGCATAAAAGTATTTCCTCTACGGTTTCTGTTTTTATATGGATAATTCTTCACATGCTTATTCCTACTGATGATAATTTGAAGAATAGAGGTTTTAACTTTCCCTCTAAATGCCAATGTTGTTTCCATGTAGATCATATACATCATGTTTTTATCTCTTGGCCCATTGTAGTTAAGGTTTGCACTTTTTTTGACGACTTGTTTCAACTTAACTTATATGATACTTCTAGTTTTATTTACCAATTGCTTGACCTTTGGTTTGTTAAGTCTAAAGGTCATGTTAGAAATGTTATTTCCTCTCTTATCTTTTGGTTCCTTTGGTTGGAGAGGAATGACTCTCGTTTCAATGGGGTTGTTATGAATCATCGGAGAATCATTCATATAATTAAAGATAAAGTGACTGCTCTTTATTCTGCCAATTTGCTCTTTATGAAGAATTTTAAGAACAATTTTTATACCCTTTCTTTCTTTGGTATTAATTGGGAGGTGGATAAGTTTCAAATCAGGACTACTTTCACTAATTGGTGTAAGCATCTTCCTAATTATTTTAAATTGAATGTGGCTTGTGCTAAAGTTGGTAGCATCTTTGGTTGTGGTGGTCTTATCAGAGATCATATGGGCAATTACATTTTGGGCTTTGCTGGCCTGGAGAATGTTGGTGATACTAACTGTGTTTTTTTTTTCTTTGGTGTTCTTCATTGGTTAAATTTATGTGCTTCTCTTTTTCTTAATAATATTGTTTTGGAGGCAGGTCCTTATTATGATTTAAATTTTTGTCATGATAAAGATGATAATATTTGTGCCTCTACCCTATTTTACATTCGGAGAAATATTATAGAGGTGTTGAATTCCTTTACTTACTCCTTTTTGATCATTCTGGAAGAGGGGAATGCTTGTGCGCAGGCTTTGGCTATCTTGGGTACTATGTTTAATGGCATTAATGATCTATCTCTTATTCAGTTGCCCGTTCATGTGCAGGGTCTTGTTAGATTGGATCAAATCGGTTTACCTTATGTCTTATATTAATTTTGGTTGTTTTGCTCTATTTTGGTGGTTATGGGTCTCCTATTCTTTGTGGGGCTCTCTTGCTAATTTGCTTTGATATTCTAGTAATTTTACTATGATATGTAGCTGCTTGTGGTTTTATCCCTTTCTACCTTGGGGTGTTTTTGCGGCTTTCATGCTCCCTTCTAGTCTTAGCCTGCTTAGCCTGTGGTTTTGCAAGTTGAGGCATTATGTTTCTTCGAGTTCCTATAGTAGGTTCTATTTTTTCTGGTTGATGTTTCTTGCTAAGGTTGTTTTACCCTGTGGTTTTTGGCTTATTGCTGAGTTGTTGTTTGAGGTGGCTCTCGCTTTGGTGGGTTGTGCTCATAGTGATTTTGGATTTTTTACCATCTTCATTTGGTGCTGGCAGCTTTGGTTTATTTGCTGGATCTTCAATCCGAGCACTCATACTACTTGTCGTTTGGTTGATTTGATGCAGCCTGAGCTTTATAATGTCAGTGGGGATTGTGTTTTATATAAGTATATTTGGTATCTGTAGCTTTTTCTTGTGTGGAGTAGGAGTATTTTGTCTTACAAGCTGGCTATGTGGTGGGTTTTTCCTGGGAACTTGTTGGTTTATGGTTGCTTCCAACTGTGTTTTTAAGCTTCTTTATGGTTCTGGGAATCTTAATTTGGTTGGCTGGTTGGACTTCCCGCATGCTGCCTTCCGATCTTTGTATGATCACCCCTCAGGTTGGTGTTTTACTCTCATCCAGTGGAGGTCATCTTACTACTGCCATCACAAATTTTAGTGGTTATATCCTTGGGTTTACAATTTCTTTACTTTTTGCTATTATAGTGTTTTTTTCTGCTGTTTGGTGGGCTATGTTTTGTTCTTGTGGGTTTTTTTATTATGCAGGTTTTAAGGCTTATAGTTTTTTTACTGGGAAGTAGATTGTTCAAGCTCGTTTTTTCTTTTCTTCCCTCTTTTTGGTTGCTAGTGCTTAAGCACCGTAGAATGTACCTAGGTTTTCTTGTACTTTTGTGTAGTAGGGATCTTGTGCTCGTAGGT
>NW_021502894.1:0-254 GCF_001605985.2 Dendrobium catenatum
TTCTGATAGGAGCAGAAGGCATTAGGAAATTTCTTCATTCATTCCTCATTAACAAGAGCACGATCTAATTTGATATATATAGGATTAAGCGCTTGTTTATTGAACCAGGTAAAAAAATTACCCATCGAATGCAAGTCCATCAGACTGTTAGCAAAAATCATGTTGTTTATATCAATCAGATTTGAATGATGAATAGTAGTACCTCCCGATTTTTTGTTAGCGTAGCGACAGCAGTTGAAATCCCCCAAAACGAC
>NW_021502895.1:0-356 GCF_001605985.2 Dendrobium catenatum
AAGCTAGGTATTCCCTATTTTGGTTTCCAGTTAATCCGTCCATTAGGAGTAAGTCTTCTATCAGCATCCTATGGACCTAAGGCTGGGTGATGCCCTTCCTTAGACCCAAGGTTAGGTATTCCCTACCTTTGTTTCTCTAGTTTCCTTGTCTAATAGGTGTAAGCCTTCCATTAGCATCCTATAGGCTTGAGGTTGGGAGATCACCTCCCTTTCACCCTTAAGATTCTACTTTTATTCGGTCAACGCCAATGTGTGCAGCAGAAGTTCCTTCTACCACACACATTGGGGGTCCATTTGTTGACCTCATTTTTGTATGTGCTCACTAAGGCCCTTCCAATCTCTAGATTAATTCTAGA
>NW_021502896.1:0-323 GCF_001605985.2 Dendrobium catenatum
TTGAGAAATTTGATAGATTAGAGACTCATGTTGATCAAAAATTTGATCAACTTGATGCTCAACTTTTGCAGCAGCAACAAGACATTGGTAGCATCAGAAATGAAGTACATGAAATTAATACCAATGTTATGTTGATGGCCTCCTACTTCAACCTTTTTGGTGGCATTCCTCCTCCTCCTCCAGAAGAATAGAGAATGAGAGATGAATTTCTTTGTGTTTGTTGTACTCGTGTTTAGCTTTAAATGTTTTGTTAGTGTTTATTCATCTCTCATTCTCTATTCTTCTAGAGGAGGAGGAGGAATGTCACCAAAAAGGTTGAAGTA
>NW_021502897.1:0-257 GCF_001605985.2 Dendrobium catenatum
AGAAGCACTATAATGACATGAAGTCCTATGATCCCTCCTTAGGGGAGATGTCGCTGCAACGTTCAATGTACTTGACCTGACCTACACTCATCTTTGAGTTTCACTAGTTGAGATTATAGATGGCATACATGACAAGAAGTATTTTATCTACTCTGTACTAATGCGTACAAAACCATATGCTTATGACCCTTTAATATGATGTCTGCCACATAGATCATGATGGTGATATAGAGGATTGGCCTCACCTTCAATGTGTA
>NW_021502898.1:0-202 GCF_001605985.2 Dendrobium catenatum
TGAAAAGTGCTCTCTTCATACTCTTAGGTTTCGTTTGGGACGGCTTTCTTGCTGCTTCTTGAAGCAGCTTTTTAGTATAAGAAATAAAATATTTATACAAAAAAGTTATTTTAAGAAGCAGTAAGAAAACTGTCCCAAATGAAACTTTAATATATTCAATCTAACAACTTTTCTAAGCCACTCAGTAAGCTTGATTAGTTTA
>NW_021502899.1:0-210 GCF_001605985.2 Dendrobium catenatum
CGGACGGGAATGATCGTCTCCTGCGTGGATGTCCGTCCAGGCTCCTTCGACGACCGCTCTGTCGGAGTCGAGGCGTCCGTTTTGCGACAGCAACTAGCGGAATTCGCACTTCTGCGTCGGCCTCTTGCAACGTCAGAAGGTTGGATCGTTCGGCAATAAAGGCCTCCCGATTTGCTCTGATACCATGTTAAGACTAGAATTCGAGAGGAA
>NW_021502900.1:0-708 GCF_001605985.2 Dendrobium catenatum
TTTCATCTGATTTGAGGATCTGTTAGGAATTAGGATTGTTTTATAATATTTGTTCAATCTTAGAATACCTATATAATTTTGTAACAATGATAGATTAAAACTTCGATGGCTTTATTTTTGCTTCTTAATTAAAGCAGCTTTTTAGTACAAAATAAATTTTTTTAACAAAAAGCTGCTTTAAGAAGCAGAAAAAAAGCTATCACAAACGAAGCCTAAATCTCTACAATTGCCCCCTCTAAAAATTATGGTCCTTAGGTAATTGCTCATAACAAATAGTTTTAGAATTCATCATTTATTTATTAATTTAAATTCCAAAAATATCTTTACAATCAAATTTTGTTCGGGTGTGCTTCCCAAGGTCGAACCCCGCCCGATGTATCTCTGCGAAGAGTACGACGATCAAGGATATGAATAAATATGGGTCAAACCAAATTCAAGACAACTCTAATATATATTTTGTAGAAATTGAATGATTAACTAATTACAACATTTTGATCTTTTTTTGCAAACAAATCATCCATATTTCAACCTAAATTTTGTTTAAGAATATTTATCATTATAAAAAAATGTTTATGATATTTTAAAATGTATTAAAAATTGTCATTGTATAAAATGTTGGCTAATATCAAGTTTCCTTATTATTATTTAGAGGCCTTATATACTTTTGATAACTAAAAAATATTTTTAGTGACCATTTTCTTTATCTCT
>NW_021502901.1:0-222 GCF_001605985.2 Dendrobium catenatum
TTATAGTTTTTAATGTTTTAAGTTATGGTGTCTCTTGAGTTCCAAAAGGGCTTTTGGAATTCCAAGATTGATGTTTTTCTTTTCCCATGAGGTGGCTCCTTGGCTTCCTCCTTGGCCTTTAGTATTTTGTGCATTTGCCCCCTTGGATTCCGGCAGGCTGCTGGTTTTCCCGTGCCTGGGCTCTTTCCGTGACCGTGCCCCTTGGTTCCGGGCGGTCTCCTT
>NW_021502902.1:0-232 GCF_001605985.2 Dendrobium catenatum
TCAAATACTCATTTTAGCATCGTTTAAAAATGATTTGTATGAATTTCCCAATGAGACTTGATGGTTGGGTACACCCTTGTGCTACACAAGTGATGTTTCTAGAGGGTGGGTGTTATGCTCCTATGGTGGAGAATTCATTAGAGTATGTGGAGTGGAGTCCAATTAATTCGAATGCAACTCCTCGTCAATAAAACTAGCAAGGATCGTCGAATATAGGGTTTTCCACCGTTGA
>NW_021502903.1:0-245 GCF_001605985.2 Dendrobium catenatum
CGACCAGGAGTCCAGTCGGCAATGGCTACTCAGGCAGTCGCTCACTTGCTCTCCCTCCATTCCGCTTTCAGCGTTTCGGCATTTGGGGAGAAATATTGGGCATTTGGCCATTTGGGCGCGATTAGGGTTTATTCTATCACCCAGCCCGCCTTTTTTTTCGTCATTTCCCTATTACTGTTCACCGGTTCAGCACTTCCTAAATCCTACTCAAACATATTTAATATAATTTTTATAAAAATGTAAAA
>NW_021502904.1:0-519 GCF_001605985.2 Dendrobium catenatum
AGTTTAAAACCAAGTACAATCGTCCTAATCATCCCTCAGAATAGATGCTAGCCGATGTCAATCGTCCAGGACATCATCCCGGTCGATCCTGAGATCGTCCCGGATGATGTGATCGTATCAATCAGCCTTTAATGCTTTCCAAATATACTAGATTAATTTAGGCATAATTGAGTTAAATCGTCCAGGACGATGGGATATCATCCTGGTCGATTTCCTAAAATAAAGAATACCTAAACTGATCATGGCGGCTGATTCTTTTTGTTTTGTGGTTATCGTCCTGGCCGATCTACATAATGACAGCTGCCTTAATGAGAATGATGTCCTAATTAGGGTTTCTGCTTTTGAACCGATCGTCCAGGACGATGTTACCAAAAATAGTAAACTTTATGGAACATTCAGAGAATCTTTCAAGTTACAAAGCATCAGGAGCCACACCACATACAATAGACTCAAGAAAGAAAAAAGGGTACAAACTGACTCAGACCTAGTCTACCCAATCTTGAGCTGGTCCAAATTGCA
>NW_021502905.1:0-325 GCF_001605985.2 Dendrobium catenatum
ATGGTTTTCAAACATAATATGCTTATAGTCGAATTGAGCGGCTAGACGAGACGAATCCAACGAGCTCAAGATCACCAAATTTTGAAATAACTAAGCCATTTAAATGCCCAATAAACGACCCACGATCAAGCGATTCAATATTGATCGTCCATTCAAATCACTCCCAATTTAATTTCATATTCATTCACATTTTTTCTTGGTTGATATTAGCTTAATCCTATATTGATTCAATCTTAAATATATTTTATAATTTTTTTTGTGCAATGAGATTTTTAATATCACGTATTTAGTTAATATATTGAACTCGTTCTAGCATAAATCAAGT
>NW_021502906.1:0-628 GCF_001605985.2 Dendrobium catenatum
TTTTACTTGGATTCCCACTTCACTAGCTTATTATATAGTTCTTGTTAGATTGGCTTATTAGTAAACACTGAAATTTTGATGTGCTTATAAGTATCTGGCTGAGTCATGACTCGAAAAAAATAAGTGTGGGTAGTAATTTTTCTATCAACGAGTATTAATACTCTTTATTATGCTAATTTAATGTTTGGGTCATATTTAATATACTACTTTGTCCGAGGCCTTAAATAGGGAAGCATTTTGTTTGCTCAAATGAAAAATAAATTTGTTGAGCCAAACTATAATGTTCAAAGTTTGTTCGAAATCTCAAAATCATCTCTATCACATATGTTAATAATATCATCAATGCATAGACATTTCAATTCATAAAATAAAACTTGGAAGGTCTCTTTGGAAGAATCCCTCTCAAGATCTGTACATCCTCTTGAGTATCCATTTATCAATATATTTTCTTGAATAAAAACTTTAATATTAGTTATAAAAGCATTTTATGGTGCCCGGTGTGAAAGAAAGGAGGTGAGGAGACAGGAAATAGACCTTCTTGGTGCATTTATTATAGCAAGGAATATATGAAATTTAATATGATAAAGGATCTCAAAACCTATCATTTCAAAATATTAAATTGTTTATA
>NW_021502907.1:0-213 GCF_001605985.2 Dendrobium catenatum
TGTCAAATTGAAATTGGAGGAAGTGGAAGTCTTGTTGTTCTCCTTAATATTATACATCTCATACACATCTTGCAAGTTGATGAACTTGTTTCATAATTATTTCATTCAAGTTATTTATTCGTACTATAGGATCAGGTCCAATTTGTAAATCAATCTTCCTTGTATAAGAGTGTTAATTTTTTTACTCTTATACTTGGAAAATGATTTTACAAC
>NW_021502908.1:0-217 GCF_001605985.2 Dendrobium catenatum
TATCTACCAGCCCTCTACTGCTCTAGACTTAATTGCTCCCTCAAACCTTCGAGGCTTCTACCTCAAAAGCGTTTGTAAATGCATTTAATTTAATGATTAATTGAAGTTTTTAATAATTTAATAATTTATTGATGATTTGTTATTTTTAAAATGATTTATTAAATTTTTAATTAGCTTATTAAATTTTTAATGATTTATTAAATTTATTATGTTTTTA
>NW_021502909.1:0-223 GCF_001605985.2 Dendrobium catenatum
AAAATATATTATATTAATTATCCCTTAATTTAGAATTCAATTCAAGAGGCGGCTAAACCTAAAACTGAAATGTGGTTAGACACTCAACCTAATCCTATTCACTCTCCCTCTCTCTTTCATTTTCAGAAAACCGACCCCAACTCCCTCTTAAGTTCCAAACTGCCTCCCTCACGCTCTCATTCACACAGAGCACGAAACTCCCCATCTCCTCTGCAGTTCACGA
>NW_021502910.1:0-237 GCF_001605985.2 Dendrobium catenatum
ACGACGTTAACCTGTGTGGAAGAGGTCGAGATAATCTACCAAGGATGTGAGACCTTTCCGAGGTTGTTGTGGGCCTCCGAAGGAGCACCCCTCGCGGGGGTTCGAATGCAGAGGGTACAGCCGCACTATCCCGTAGGACAAAACGATCGTATGCCTCTACGCTCGACACGAACGGGTCGATGGGAGGGCAGATTGGATCTCGCATACGGCTAACCATTGGGGATAGATGCTGTCGCC
>NW_021502911.1:0-357 GCF_001605985.2 Dendrobium catenatum
ATGAGGATCCGCCCTTGACTAGGTGCTAGTTGCGACGCAAGTCTAGTAGGAGATAATGATAATGAAAGTTTGAGAGAGATGATAGTGGTTCAAGTCTAGTAGGAGGCGACTATAGCGCTGGTCCTGAGTGAGACAATTATGGTACAAATCCTTATAGTCATGATCATTGTCTACCTTGACTTCTAAGTGAAGCATAATGGCTAGATTTCATAAGGATAAATCCTAATGAGACTTGCTTTGCACTATGAATCCATGCAAACCAATCTGTTGTATAAGGGCTTGTAAATAAATTTGCGCGTCGGTGGCCCTCACACCTTTGCTGTTTTCTAGGGAGTATAGATTAGATAAGATTTCCAT
>NW_021502912.1:0-213 GCF_001605985.2 Dendrobium catenatum
AGATTTTATTTGAGGCGGTTTTCTTAATATTTTTTAAAACAGTTTTTTAGTAAAAAAAATTCTAGTTCAAAATTTTTATAATAAAAAGTTGTCCCAAACATAAATTTTAATTAAAAAATAATTTATTTTAATTTCTTATATCTTTAATAGCTTTGCGCTTGCACGTTTAAGTTTCTATGCCAAATCAATATATCTTTTTTTTTTTTTTTTTAA
>NW_021502913.1:0-407 GCF_001605985.2 Dendrobium catenatum
ATTGAGCATATGGAATGAATAGGAACTTGCTTAAAAAATTTTTTAAGTCCTATTCGTCAAGGACGAATTTTACAATCATTTAGGATGATTGGTTCTCTATAAAATTTTCGTCCATATGAAATTAAATTATAGTCAATGGCGATTGGTCCTCTGGAAAATTTTCGTCCGGACGAAATTAATAATCGTCCAGGATGATCTGGTCTCTGGAAAATTTTTGTCCAGATGAAATTAAATTGTCGTCCATGGCGATTGGTCCTCTGGAAAATTTTTGTCCAGACGAAATTAATAATCGTCAAGGACGATCGGTCCTCTGAAAAAATTTCGTCCAGACAAATAAATTTTTGTCCAAACGATTATTCGACTTAGAATATTTTTCAGCAGTTTCTAGAACCGACCTAGTATTAACC
>NW_021502914.1:0-237 GCF_001605985.2 Dendrobium catenatum
CAAGTAAAAGAATTTTAAGCGTACCCTTACGAAAAAAAGCACTCCGATTCGTATCCAGACTAAAACAAAATACGGCATGTAAGAGTCCTAAAAAATTCTACTACACAAACAATGTAAACAATCAATTTTAACAATCCAAATATAATGTCCAATGTTCAATGTCCATATTACACCCAGAATTTGCAGAAAAGTAAAGTGGCCTGGCGCCACTGACAACAAACCCGGATTCTAATCCTA
>NW_021502915.1:0-1069 GCF_001605985.2 Dendrobium catenatum
GATCCTCAGGATGGAACCACCTCTGATACCATGTAGAAAAACAAGAACAAAGAGTAGATAGAGATATAGAGGAATAGATCAAACTGATTTATAATCTCATCATTATTACAATATACCGTGACCTATATATAGACTACCTCATATGGTAGATACACATGTAGAGAGATTATAGGATAGCATATATACATTAGACAGTATGGTATTAAATAGTTTTAATATATTGTGCTGATACCAAGGACTATATGAATGGAAGGTAATACCCTTTGGGCTATGCAATGCGCGATCCAAATTAGTTTACTGGAAGGAGTCCGTTCAGTATGTCTACACCAAGAAGCCGAACCACACTATTGATGTAGCAGTGCTACCTAAAAGCAACAACAAAATAACTTCGGCATTGGTAGAATAGTTTTCTACCATGCTCACTGATGTCTGAAATAAGCTGATTGAATTCAATAGCAAGTACAAGCACTCAACAGACAGGCATCGTTGGGAGAAGCTCTTCAAAACTCGGTGATTTGGTCATGGTTCGTCTCAGGCGTGAACGCTTCGCCTCTAGAGCATATCCTAAATTGAGCCAGCGAAAGATTGGTCATGTTGCAATTGTCAAAAAAATTAATGCCAATGCCTATGTTGGCGATCTACTATCAGAGTTGAATACCTCATCCACCTTCAACGTTGAGGTCATTTTTAGCTAGGACCCATCAGATGAAGCCAAGACCATCATTTCTTCGTCCGACTCGGAGTCTTTTGGGGGGGAGAATGATGCGGTGCATCATAACCACTATCCACCTATGATTCATTTTATCACTTAGTGCTCATAGCTTTTCTGTTAGGAAATACTAGTATTCACGCTCTTACTTACTATTTACGGTTCTATAGTAAAGGATTAACTTTTTGCTTAGCTTAGTCATTTTCTGCAAGAGAGAATGAACTCTCTTGATAGTATTTCTTCTTCCAAGGAAGGAAAATAGTTTTTCTTCAGTTTTTACACTCCATAATTATCACAATTATTCCTGTGTATTTACTTGTGTGTTTTTGTTGTGCTACCTACTTCTTCCATAGTATACAA
>NW_021502916.1:0-281 GCF_001605985.2 Dendrobium catenatum
ACCTCTTGCTGAGAAATTTGGATCGAACTTTCAAAAGTCAAAGCCGAAATTGATTTTCTAGATCTACTGTACAGCAATTCCAGTTCATCATTAGAATTCCCACCAATGATTTTTATTTATTGAATTAGATTAACAAGTTAAGGACCAAAGGATTCAAATAGCTTATCAACATTCCATCTACCATTGATGATGAATTTATCTTGAGAAACATCTTCAAGGACTTGGGGATTTAGAAAAGTAGGCCACTTATTAAGATTTTTATCCAAAATTTAAATGTCTTT
>NW_021502917.1:0-226 GCF_001605985.2 Dendrobium catenatum
AGGTTAGGTGAAGACCTATAGGGTGGGGCAGCAACCCAAAGCTAGATTCCATTCCTAAACCTCTTTCTTAAGGAAAGATCCTGGTTCTGAATATGTTACTAATGGGTGGGTGGTGTCGACTACCGTGATGTCCATGGTTTGTCTCAACGAAAGAGGTAGGGTGATGCTCTAGACGACAGTCACTAGTACGGGGTCGGTATTTCAAATTAAGTTCTCGTCTCATGTC
>NW_021502918.1:0-247 GCF_001605985.2 Dendrobium catenatum
TCCCTTTTTCTTCTGAACTCCTCCTAGAATTTTATGAAAACCTGCGCATTAACCCTACCTTCACAACCCTTACCTCCTATATGAATCGACGCCCAGTCGAAATCACATATCAGGACTATACAGAGCTTTTACAACTATCCACCACCGGGGATAAGCTACACTTAATCATTTCTGATCCGGATTTTGATTGGTCCATGATAAACCACTTCTTTCGCCAAACCAACACACCCTTTCACGTTGGAGAGAC
>NW_021502919.1:0-1186 GCF_001605985.2 Dendrobium catenatum
AAAGAGCAAAAAGAAAAGCAAAAGACAAAAAGAAAAATAACAAAGACAAAAGAAATGCAAGGAAAAGGATCAAGTTCATGTGTTTATGTCAATCAAACCCAATCTAGTCCTTAAAGAGCTGAAAGTGTCGAAAGCCAGTGGTTTAGTAAAGATGTCAACCAGTTGATTTTCAGTTGGGACATGGTGTAACTCAATGTCTCCCTTAGTCACATGATCTCTAATAAAGTGATGCCTAATGTTAATGAGCTTAGTCCTTGAATGTTGGATAGCATTCATAGAAATGCATATGGAACTAGTGTTATCAAAAAAGATTGAGATAGTGCTTACAGATAATCCTAAATCCAATACCTATTATTTCAACCAAAGGACTTGGGCCACACAACTTCCAAGAGCAATGTACTCAGCTTCAACAGTGGAAAGTGCAACAAAGTTTTGCTTTCTACTAGACCACGAGACCAAAGATTGTCCTATGAATTGACAAGTTCCAGAAGTGCTTTTTCTATCCACCTTACATCCTGCAAAATAAGAGTAAAAATTAAATAATCTCAAAAAAAGTGATGTGGCTAGGATAATAAATCCCTAAGCTTTAGGTCGCTAAAAGAAATCTAAGAATTCTCTTAACTGCAGTCAGATGGGATTCCTTAGGATTAGCTTGAAATCTAGCACAAAGATAAACACTAAACATTATATCAGGTCGGCTAGCAGTCAAGTAAAGTAAAGATCTAATCATGCCTCTGTACTTCTTCTGATCAACAGATTTACCACTTGGGTCCTTATCCAACAGAACACTAGAAGTCATGGGAGTATTAATCGGCTTGGCTTTATCCATCTAATAATTATCCAAAATATCTTTTATGAATTTTGATTGATTTAGAATGGTTCCATCATCTCCAACTTTCCTAAGAAAAAGGGTGGTGTCTACACTCCCCTAACAAACTCCCTTTCTAGTAAGAATGTGTTAAGCCTCTCAAACAAAGCTCTAGGTGCCTGCTTTAAATCATATAAAGCCCTTTTTAATTTAAAAACAAGATTTAGAAATTAGGAACTCTTAAATCCTAGAGGTTGTTCTACAAACACATCTTCTTTTATTTCTCATTTAAAAAGCCACTCTTGACATCCATTTGAAAAGGCTTAAATCCTTTAATACATGCAAAGGCTAATAGCACTCTAATGGCTTCCAATCTAG
>NW_021502920.1:0-212 GCF_001605985.2 Dendrobium catenatum
CCGGTGACTACTCGGCTGGCAAGCTCCACTTGACTTCCACCGGGCCGTCATCAGTCACCAAATTACAGCCTGACCTAGGTCGGACCATCGCCCGGCCACTAACCATTGTGACATTTCCACCCGGCCTTCGATAGCCATCAAACATTCGCTCGACCAATGTTGGACTTCCTCCCGGTAACCGACTAATACCAAATGTCCACTCAGTTGTCGAC
>NW_021502921.1:0-226 GCF_001605985.2 Dendrobium catenatum
CGGTAACGGCGGTCCTCACACTGATGAACACGCAATATTCCACCCAAGACCATTAATGTTTCCTGTAGCCGTCGTATAGCCACTTGGCCACAGAGAAGGCCATAGCCCGGGCAAAAGCAAGTTTTAAAAACGATCCAAAGCCCCAAGCCCTGCACGCTGGGGTTTTAAAATGCGGGAACAGAGTTCAGAAGCTCTGCTCTCTGATTCTCTCTCGCCACCGAGGTAT
>NW_021502922.1:0-1424 GCF_001605985.2 Dendrobium catenatum
GTTATTGAGTAATTACTTATGTTGGTTGATTTAAAAGTACTGTAGATTGGAAACCAATCTTGATGGTAGAACGTAACAAATAATGGGCACTATGATTATTCATGATTTTTTTAGAGGTTATATATAAACAAGGTGAATGTTTGGTCAAATTAATTAGTGATATTGTTAGGCTTAAATGATTCGTTATTTTGTCATCAAAATTGATAATCATTTTAAGAAGCATTTTTTATATTTAATTATATGTCGACTATTTATATTATTAAACAAAAATTATAGATTAAAATTTAAGTTTTAATCAAAACTTTTTTATTTTTAGACATTAACTTCTTCATCATTTTTTTAAGATCTAAAATCCTTCATCCTCACCAGGAAATTTGTGGATGGTACAGAATAATACGGTCAAGATCAAGTGTTGTCCTATGAACATCAACAATCTCACTAATTTCTCTTTTATGTCGTATTTCATGGCATCGCATCTGAAGAAATTGAATTTCAATCAAATAATGATCTTGTGCAGAAAATTTCTCTTCTCCATATTTCCTTCCAACCACGCACATTTAGAAAATCTTCCCATCTTCTTGTCGTCCAACCTTATAACTTCAACATGCAAATGTTAAAATAAAGCATCCATAACTTCCATCTACACATGCATACAATACCGAAATATTTCATTTGCCTTCGCTTTTAGCTCAACAGAGTATCAAAAGCCCTTGCTATACAGGCCTGCATTTGTGTTGTTGATCTATCCATTAATGCTTTAATAAGGAAGCCGAGAACCTTCTCTAAACTAGGTCAGCGCATCATGAAAAAAAAGGGAATTTTTACAAACATAACATCTAAAACTATTGAA
The DNA here is from genome assembly GCF_001605985.2 of Dendrobium catenatum. Taxonomy (NCBI): domain Eukaryota; kingdom Viridiplantae; phylum Streptophyta; class Magnoliopsida; order Asparagales; family Orchidaceae; genus Dendrobium; species Dendrobium catenatum. The sequence goes on from NW_021502922.1 coordinate 851, forward strand.
AATACATATTTAACATCTAAACTTCTATATTTACTAATATACCACCTAAAATCCTCTTTTCCATCTATTCTACCAACCTATTGAAGCGATGAGATACTTGTATTCACTATAGAAGCATGCCATTGACGGGGAAGACAATCGTTGATTGTTCTTTTTGACGGAAGGTTTAAACGGAATGTTAGAATTAATTAAAAGTTGGGTTTTATGTGGTATATTAGCAAATATAAAAGGTTAGGTTATGTGTTAAATATGTATCTTTAATAGTTTTATGTGTTATGTATGTAAAAATTCCAAAAAAAAGGGATTTTTACATAACACTAAATGAAAAGAACAAACACTGTTTTGAATGTTTAACTACAACAGTAGTAGATTGGATTACAGCTTAAATAATGCGACAACTTACTGGCAGGATGAACATCTACAAAATGACTATTTTGTGTAATCATGCACCTAATACAGGATCATTGATGATATGCCTTTATTGTTCCACTACTGCAAAAATAGTTGATATAGCCTGTGGGTCTCCGAAAGAATTCCGCTCGTGTGGATTCGAATGTAAAGGGTACGATCGCAC
>NW_021502923.1:0-272 GCF_001605985.2 Dendrobium catenatum
ACCATGTACCACTTTTCTATATAGAAGATATAAGCCGGCTTTGTAGATCAGATCTCTTTCCAGTAGCAGTAGGTTTTCACCCGGGGGAGATAATTCCATTGCAGCAAAATACAAAGAGAGAATAGATAGAGTCGTCTAGGGATGAAATCAACTGAGGATGGCATGGCTTATCCCATGTGTAGTCCACCAGATCCCTTTTGGCAGTCAAACTAGAAGTTTGGATTAGAAAAACAGGTCTCTAAACAAAGGCGCTAGAGCGAAGAAAAAAGTGT
>NW_021502924.1:0-895 GCF_001605985.2 Dendrobium catenatum
CGTCGGTGCTTGAGGTGGCTATGTGCGAACGAGAGGGCGATCGGAAGAGGACTTCGTTCTTCTGAGGTGAGTCTTCCGAAAACTTCTTCTTTCTCTCTGTATGCGTGAGAGAGAACCGAATGAGAGAAGGGGTCTTTTTTGTTTCGTGAGGAGCGGTTGTGCGATCGTGGGCGACGGTTGTATCGTGGGTGTCGGTTTCGATCAGGTATGTAGGCTGGGTCCGGTTCATTGCTTACGGGTTAACACAATGATCTAATATTCTAGCAAGACTAAGCTAGAAAACTGTGGAAGAGATGAAGATTATATAATCTACCGGCTCACGACTCCTGGTTAAGATAAGGAAATCCTTTCATCCTTAATCTCAACTGTTCCATTAAGATTCGACGGCTTAGTCGAGACGTCAACAGCACCAAGAAATTCAGCTGGAAATGGTCAATTGTGGCTAGGGCTGGAACCAAATCGAGCCAAGTATGTGTGTTCATGTTTTAGTTTATTTATTATTAGCTTGTTGTTCGTGTTTGATTCGAGCCTTATTGTTTGTGTTCATGTTTGATTCGTTTAAATTAATGGTGTTCATGTTTGGTTCATGTTCAGTTCATTTAGTGCTTATCGAGCTTTAAACAAACAAATCTTAACGCAGTGGCGGAGCCAGAAATTTTGTTCAGGGGGGCCTAATGAAAGTCGCACTCGAGGTCGTGACTCGTGAGTCGCGAGAGAGGAGTAAAATGGAAAACAAACAATTGATACTTTTTATGTGTCCAAAAAATAATGTTTGTGGCTTCCTTGGATTAATAAATAATTTTAAAGGAAGAATTACAAAAATTATAGCATATTTTTTCGTTGCCGAATTTGTTGTTTTATTAAGCCACTAAAACAATCAACTTTAAGCCCATTT
>NW_021502925.1:0-253 GCF_001605985.2 Dendrobium catenatum
CGGCGGAAGATCGTCCAAACTAGTAGTGAGGTTGCCAGAAGGAGGGAGGAGCCAAGGAACGTCGTTGTGGAGAAGGAGCTTGGAGGTGGAGGTGGCACGGGAGGATGACCTTTAATGATCCACGTGTAGACGGAAAAGTGGTCATCGATGGAATCCACTAGTGTTGGTAAAATCCGATCCAAATATTCTTTGACGGTGTCGTCGAAATCAAAACCTACGTCGAAGAATGGTGATATGAGGATGTCAATTTTTC
>NW_021502926.1:0-267 GCF_001605985.2 Dendrobium catenatum
AAAGATGTCAGATGAGTGGAGAATGAGTGTGTTAATTTCTTTTTTTAAGAATTAAAGGTGATGCACAAGATTGTGCGAATTATAGAGGTATTAAGTTAATGTGTATTGTGTCATACTTTAAAACTATGGGAGCGAGTTATGGAGCATAGGTTGCGGCGTGATACTAATGTTTCTCAAAATCAATTTGGATTCATGTCGGGTAGGTCGACTATGGAAGCCATGCATTTATCAAGAGGTTTGATGGAGAAATATAAAGAAAATAAGGAG
>NW_021502927.1:0-531 GCF_001605985.2 Dendrobium catenatum
GGGATGAACTTCTCAGGATTCTCACCTTGCACTGTTCGTCTAGATGAAAAATATGGTTCGTACCGGGACGAAGCTCTCTGTATGAGATTGTACAAAACGAAATTAATTTTCATCCCTGGACAAAACTCTCTGTATGCGATCGTACAGGACGAAATTAATTTTTGTACATGGATGAAATGCTCTATATAAAATCATCCCAGGATGAAACTTATTCGTCTCAGGACGAACTGAACTGACTTACGTCAATTGGTTACGTCCTGTAGAATTTTGGGAACCGACCTATGTAATAACCGTTTGTATCGGACGAACATAGTTCGTTCGGGACGATGAGCGTGTACGAACATAGTTCGCACCAATATACATTAGGATCGTTTTAGACACTTTAAGTAAAATCTTCCAGGATGATCCACGATCATACGGGATGATCCACTGCGTACAGAATTGAAAACTTGCAGTTTTTGTGCAGGTTTTCTTGTCTTTTGTATATATAGTTCAAATTAGACTACCACCCAATCTTTTTGTTCATTGATC
>NW_021502928.1:0-479 GCF_001605985.2 Dendrobium catenatum
TAGTGTCTATTTTTCTATTATGTGCTGGACTTTTTAAGTTTTCACTATATGCTGGTTGCGAATATGATTTATGTGATTATATATTTAATTTATGTAAATATGTGTATTGATGTAATGGATGTTAGATTTACCCTTATGTTATAGAAGATTTAAATGCTAATATAATCTTATGTAGGTGGTCATGCTCATACAGGTCATAAAATTAAAGTGGGCAAATAAAATAAATTTAACTTTAATTTAACAATATTTTATGTATGTGCTTCAAAATGTTAAGTCCCCCTTTTAAATTAAAAGAGCATGATCAAATGTGGAAGATTTGAGCATTTTAAATTTTATTATATAAATGCTTGGGATGTTGATTTAATTGTTGATTATTTAAGATAACCCTATAGGTTGTTCGAGTCTAGATTTTAATTTTTATTCAAATGTAATTTGATGCAATTGAGTTATAATTAAGAGTTGTAATGTTAAAGTGCTTT
>NW_021502929.1:0-228 GCF_001605985.2 Dendrobium catenatum
TTGGTAAAGTTTCTCCATTGGCCCAGTGGGACTGATGATTAATCTTTGTGTGGATTTTCTTTTGAGCTTTCATCTAATTTGCTTTTATTTGAAGATGAATTTTGTGTAGCGACTAATTTGAAGTCAATTCTGGTAGAGTTTTTCCTGACATTGGTTCTCCGTCGGCTTGGTTTGGATAATTTTTGTGCTTCCTATGATTCAAATGTTTTTAGATGTCAGTTATTCTTG
>NW_021502930.1:0-280 GCF_001605985.2 Dendrobium catenatum
CAGAACCTAAGTCTAAATTGGGTACTAAAAAGTGACCCGAACCTAGCTAATGCAGTGCAAATCTAGACTTACCCCGGCCTGGATTGGGGAGCCAGCTAAACCACCTAAATGATTTTAAAATCATGTGTCTGGTCTTTTAATGTTGAGTGGTAGGGACGTCGTTTAAGAAAGGTTTTAAGAATGAGGCCGACATCTAGAGCAGATCCTAATTGACCCTTTGACTTATGTTAGGTTTGATGCTTAAAGCAAATGCAATTAAAGGTTCAAAGGTTTTTAAATT
>NW_021502931.1:0-435 GCF_001605985.2 Dendrobium catenatum
TCATATCCTATCTCTAAGGGTAAAGCCACTCATCCAATTGAGCATCCTCATCTCTGCCACAATTAACTTAGTATTATGCTTCTCTTTTAATGGCGAACATTCGGCACCATAAAGCATTGCAGACCTCACCACCATCTTATAGAATTTTCCCTCAAATTTGAGGGGTATTTTTCTATCACACAACAAGCCCAATGCAATCCTCCACTTCAACAATCCAACTTGAATTCTGCTAATAATATCCCCATCTATTAATAGATCCAAGATATCTAAAATGTGTACTCTTATTAATGAGTTGATCGCCCAAAGTCATAATCCCCTTACTAGGTCTCTTACTACTAAAATTACACTCTATATATTCCATTTTAGATCTACTCAAGCAAAAACCCTTAGACTCTAACGTTGACCTCCATAATTCAAGTTTACCTTTAACTCCTT
>NW_021502932.1:0-331 GCF_001605985.2 Dendrobium catenatum
ATCCTGCTGCTGCATATGAGCTTCAATTTGATCAAACATTTGATCAAAGTGAGTCTCTAAACGGTCAAATCTTTGAACCAAATCATGATAATTTGGTTCATTAGCAGGTGCAGGTGCAGCTTCATGTTCTTCCTCAGTATCACCAATGACAAGTGTTTTACTTGGTTCTTCTTTATTAAAGATTGCTCTAAATGATCCATCATTGTAGTAGAGCGGTTCTTACAAATCTTGATCAGGATGAACCAAATTATATTTCTTATCTAGATTGTAAAAACCAGATGTTCTAAGAAATTGTTCTTCTTTCTTTTATGTTCGACATGACCAATTTTAG
>NW_021502933.1:0-201 GCF_001605985.2 Dendrobium catenatum
CAATTCCTCCTTCAATTGATTTAACATTTTCAGTTTACTTTTGCTCCAAAAGAACTATGCTTTCAGCGTCCTTTGGCATTTCTTTTGAAGTTTAACAGACTCATTACCCAAATCCTCAATCTTTCATTTCTCCCAAACTATCTGCCATGCCATAGGGTATCTAGCTCATATATCTTTAAACTTTATCCAATGGGAATAGCT
>NW_021502934.1:0-413 GCF_001605985.2 Dendrobium catenatum
TATGAAATTTATGCATATTACTATTATAAATGACTCAATTTCAATTTTACTCAATAAAATTTGATGAGCTAGAGTCCTTGAGGTATTTGGCTTTAATTTTTAGGCGATGTAGGAAGAATTTGCTTGTTAAGATCTAATATTATTTTTCTGAGTTGTTAGTGGTGGTCTCTTCTTTGCAGCTCTTCTTACTGAGATCTAAGAATTCAATCATAAGAAAAAGTCAAAAAATGATGATGCGATCTTGCTATTGCTGCTGAAAATCAAAATATACAGTTCCTAATAGGGAATTTGATCACTTTGAGCCAAACAACCATTAGGATCTATATCAGATTAAACTAATCATGTCATGGAATCTATGTATCCACAACTCAGCTTTTCAAAATACTAAAAGAAGAACTATTGTTGATGGAGTT
>NW_021502935.1:0-291 GCF_001605985.2 Dendrobium catenatum
AGAGATTTCGCCCTCATTTTGCGAGGACTTTATAATTCAATTGGAGCCTCGACGGCCACTTACGACATCCCTCCCCACCGGCTACTTTTCCTCCGACGAAGTTATTCGGCACCTTCTCTCTAGTGGTAATACCCTTCATCGCTTGGATCTTCTATCTCCGCTAAAAGCCTACCAATATTTGAGTGAGACGGTCATTGTTAAACGTTAGGTTTTTGTTATCGTACTTTGCATATTAAATTCTCCTAGAACTTTGAAATGAATCGATTCGGTTAATCTCTATTGCGACTCTTT
>NW_021502936.1:0-265 GCF_001605985.2 Dendrobium catenatum
TTGAGCTCAAATTGAGTCGAAGGTGTCGTTGGGTTTGTATTTTTGAGACGTTCAGTTCAACTGTAACTTCGCTTAAATCAGAGTTCAAATGATCTCCAATTTAATTTTCGAAGTTTCCAACTTGATTTTGTCTAAAGATTTGTGCCCGATCAAGATAATTTTTGATAATATATCAATTGCATTCTATTTTCGGATGTTGAAGCCTATGTAGTTCGAAAATATATATCACATCATTTTTTAAATTGGTCAAATCATAAAAAATGCC
>NW_021502937.1:0-1487 GCF_001605985.2 Dendrobium catenatum
GATTTTAAACTATTTTAAAATTACTTATAATTAAATCTCTAATTTTTGGGAGATATATTCTCAAAATTTTAAACATATGTTTTACACATGAGTAGCATTCATTAGGGAAGTGGATTAGTGGGTGGTTGAGTCCAATCATTCATTAATCTCACCAATAAACATGCTCATTCTTTATTTTTTGTCATCTTTTACATGTATAGGATGCACAAGCACTTAGCCTAGGCCATCCTAGATCCTAGGAATTGGTGTATTTATTTATCTATGTACTCCTTGCATGTTACTTCAAGGGTTAGTCCAAAACTTGATTTTAAAACCCATTTAACGTAGTGACATTCTAAGGACAATAATTAAGGATCCATCTAGCAAACTTAGAAAAATTTTAGGAGCTAGGGTAGATCCTCGAATGACTTGAAACTCCAAAAATTTAAACTTAGTGACATCCTAAACCTCCCAGATGTTTTTAGGAATTTTTAGGACCCTTTAGACCCCTTAATTAACAAATCCTAATTTAACTCATATTTAAGGTCCCAATAATTTTTGAAAATTCTAATAAATTCATTCTAACTTAGAAAATTCCTTATAACACCTCAAACTATTCAGAATTTATCCCTTAACCTTAAATAATTTGGGACCCTTAGGTTGACCTTAATCTAAACCTTAATTTACTATTAACTAAACATTACCTTTTTGCCCTAATTAGATAATTAAAAATTATTAGAAATTCTAATTTTTTACCAAATACATGGGAACATCTTCTTAGGTCATTTCTGACATTTGGGGGTGATTCCAATTAGTTTGGAGTTGATTTGGATCAAAACCATAAAACCACCCCAAATTAAGCAATTTTAATAATTCAATAATCACCCAAAACTTCTAAAATTCATAACTTGACCTAGAGAACTCCAAATCTAGCAAATGCAAAGCCTAACTACTCCCCTTAAGGTCTAATATTTAATTAAAATGCTATAACCCCCAAGCCTAGCCCATTTCCCATAATGGCCTAGGAGGACCAGGACTTTCCAAAATTGGCTAATGTAACTTAAACTTTAATTATCACTACCCTAAGCATTAAAAATGGATCGACAAACTAAATTACTAAAATAGATCCTAATTCACTAATATTTGAACTTTAGGAAAATTTTTCTTTTTAGCCCTTCAACAAATCTGAATTTTAGGCAACTTGAACTAATTACCCTACATAGGACCTACCCAAAGCCACACAAGCCTACTACTACACACACATAGATGTGCTAGGGCACCACTTCTAGCTCTAGGATTAGGTCCAATATTTTGTTTCTTTTTCTGCTTCTGTGATGAGATGTGATATTACATATGACACGAATGTTGGTTGACTTGGTTTGTTTTGATACATTGTGATTGATATAATGTTTATTTCATTATTATGCTCTATATGCTTTGATTATGATTGATTATGCGTTAAAATGCCCATGGGCTTGGGCCGCTCTTATATTAATCTAATCTTATAC
>NW_021502938.1:0-311 GCF_001605985.2 Dendrobium catenatum
GTAGGTAATACAAGAATCCTCCTCATAGGCTAAAGAAAATGAGATTTTTTTAAAACAAGTATCTAATTTTTCTTTAGGGGGATTACATTAATCAAGTATCCACAGATGAACATTTAACACCCAACAACAAAGCTTGATTTTCTTCTTAGGGATTCCAAAAGTATAGTGTTTTGCAATCGAATAATTGAAACCTAACAACAAAGTTAAATCTTGTTAGAATTTTGGAGATAGTGGTGATTATTGATGGTGATCATTGACGATGATGGTGGTTGTCAGTGGCAATAGTTGGTTGTGGCCTTCGACGGTGATAG
>NW_021502939.1:0-475 GCF_001605985.2 Dendrobium catenatum
AATTAAGGCAGCCGTCATTAACATATCGGCTTGGACGATACGTGTATCGGCCAGGACAATAAGCTCAAAATAGAAAGAAGTAGCCGCTATAGTCAATTAAGGTATACTGTAATTTTAAATTATCGGCCAGGATGATCCACGTATCGGCCTGGACGAAATTATCAAATTATGCCTTAATTGATAAAGAAATCAAGGGAGTAATTAAGGATGATTGATACGATCATATCGTCCTGGACGATCGCAGGATCGGTCGGGACGATCTAGTCAAAAACCTTAAGTTACTTTAGGATGATAAATTTTGGCTAGCTCGTATCCAGGGCTATTGTCAGGACGATTTTCCTCTGATTTGAACTGATCGGCCAGGACGATCGTGAGATCAGCCTGGATGATCAAGCCAATTTTTAATCGTCTAGTTTTGCATCCAGGGTGATGCTCTGGGCGATCTTCTTTGATTTGTACTGATCGGCCAGGCCGA
>NW_021502940.1:0-306 GCF_001605985.2 Dendrobium catenatum
AAATTCTTTGTAAAAACTTGCATTTTTCAAATTGTTCTACTTAATTAATGAGGCAATGTGTTAAATTTGGATGGTTTCATATAACCTCCCTTAGATTAGATTCGCTTCTGTGCTCTTTTCAGTCACATGAAGCAATGGAGGAAGTTCTTAATGGAGGTCCTTGGTATGTGATGTGCTTCGTCATTGGTGTAGACAGATGGTCACCTAACTTCTCTCCTATTTCCATGGATGGGATTTCTTCTCCTATTTTGGTTTGTCTTCCTTATTTGCCTTTACATTGTTGGGATGAAACCAATATTATTAGAA
>NW_021502941.1:0-290 GCF_001605985.2 Dendrobium catenatum
GAAGACCGTAGTCGGCAGGAGACCGGGGTCTGAATGTCGGGCCTTAAGCAGGACATCGGGTCTTCAGCTGGATGTCGGGTCTGAATGTCGGGCCTTAAGCAGGACGTTGGATCTTCAGCCGGACGTAGGGTCTGAATGTCGGGCCTTAAGCAGGACGTCGGGTCTTATACAGGACGTAGGGACTGAACGTCGGGCCTTAAGTAGGACGTCGGGTCTTCAGCATGACATAAGGACTGAACATCGGGCCTTAAGCAGGACGTCGGGTCTTCAGTAGGACATAGGGACTGAAC
>NW_021502942.1:0-305 GCF_001605985.2 Dendrobium catenatum
CTAGTACGTAAGCATTGTCATTCACCTTTGAAATTATATTGAACGGTCCGGCGCTTCTCGCATGCAGCTTCTTTGCGGATCCAGGAGGAAAACGCTCCGGACGGATCCGAACCATCACAAAGTCTCCAATTTCAAATCCTTTAGCTCTTCTTTTATGATCAGACATAAATTTATAATTTGCATTGCTTTGCTCAATTTTCTTTTTAATTTCTTTATGTAACTCTTGTAGATGCGATGCATATGATGATGCTGACTCAGATGTCCTAAATCTAGTGCTCATGGGAATCAAGTCAATGGGTTGGTTG
>NW_021502943.1:0-298 GCF_001605985.2 Dendrobium catenatum
TGAGATCTAAACTAAATAAAATACCCTATAAGTTGCTGAAAGGAAAAACACCAAATTTGTCTCATTTGTATATTTTTGGTTGTAAGGTGTTCATTCATAACAATGGAAAATCTGCCTTAGGAAAATTTGATCCAAAATCTGATGAAAGAATTTTTGTGTTTTGTGTTTTTTGTATACGTTACATGTGTTTGTTTTATTTTGGTATCTGTATATTTCTAAAAATGCCTCCTTATTGACACATAATCATCAATTCAGGAGGAGTTTAGGAGATTTTTTTTAATTTGAAAATTATACAAAC
>NW_021502944.1:0-228 GCF_001605985.2 Dendrobium catenatum
CTTAAATTGGGAATTGATGAATCTGATGAAGCTATTGGTTGTAATGTTTCCATCTTAATTACAGTTCTTTTATGAAAAATTTAAGTTTATTCTGACATTTCATTTTTTTTTTATTATTGAATAAGCAGATCAAAATTCATGATACACCAATCTTATGAAGCTATTGTTTTTTTTTTATAAATTAATTGCAATATTTTATGTACTTGATCAGGATTCAACTTCTTAATA
>NW_021502945.1:0-446 GCF_001605985.2 Dendrobium catenatum
TGGGACTTCACGTATTTGGGAGAGATTGGACAGATGTATTTTAAACTCATCTGCCATTCAAAAGATACCTCTAGCTGTTATTAAACACCTAGCAAGAATTGCTTCAGATCATTGTCCAATAGTTCTTAAATTGGATGCTGAAGCTCATCTCAAGTCTAAAATTATCAGGTTTGAAGATACTTGGAGATCTTATCCGGCATGTAAGGGTATTGTCAGCCATTCATGGAAGAAAAAGGATGTGGGAAATGAGAATGAAGTGCTCCAGAAGAAGACCAGCCGAACTCTAAAAGCGTTATTTTTTTGGAGTAGAAACAAATGCAAAGACTTGAATACTCTAAAGGAAAATCTGAAAAATGAGATTAGTGATCTTCAAAGGAAGGAGGCTTTGGGGGAGAATTGGACTCATGATGATCTTAAATTGCTCCGTAATAAAGTACATGAGTTTA
>NW_021502946.1:0-363 GCF_001605985.2 Dendrobium catenatum
AAGTGTGGGAGATGTATTTTGATGGAGCTGCGTCCTCTCAACGGGGCAAAGCACATCAACCTACTATCCTTGGAAAAGTTGGAATTGGCCTGGTATTCATAACACCGGATAAGGGAATGATGTACTTTTCCTACCATTTATTAGAACCTTGTACAAATAATGAAGCTGAGTATGAAGCTCTGATAACTGGCCTGGAACTTACAATTCTAATGGATATTAAAGAGAATAAGTTCTTTGGTGACTCTCAATTGGTGATCAACCAGATTGCGGGAACCTATAAGGTTTTGAATCCTAAACTCTTGAAGTACCACCAGTACACCAGTCACTTACTTGAGCAAATTCCCATCGTAACTATGTATAGGA
>NW_021502947.1:0-234 GCF_001605985.2 Dendrobium catenatum
AAAACCTTCTACCAAAATTTCATTTTGACACAAAATTCTACCCAACAACTCATGATCAAGTGCCCCCTTTCATTTGGAGTGGGGTAAAAAACCATAAAGCTTTCCAACGAGAAGGTTTTATAAAAAAATTACCCTCATTGTAGAGCCCTTATCGTTAAACATTCGCAAAAAAAAACTTTCGATAAAACTTCTCGATATAAAACAATTCGTAAAACCTATGATAAAGCTTTTCGA
>NW_021502948.1:0-256 GCF_001605985.2 Dendrobium catenatum
ATGCAATTTCTCCTTCACTATCATTGCAGACTTAATTCCGGGAGCTCGCTCTTTGTTTTTAAGGCCGCTCTTGGATTGGATTTGTGATCTTCCGAATACTTCCCCATCAACAAAAAGGTTCTTCTATCTTTTAATGTTTAGTATCTTTTAATATATCTGGCGGGAAAGGAATGATAGGCGTTTTGGTAAGAACGCAAATTATCTACTATCATTCTTAAGATTAAGAGAGCAGTTTTTACTAAAGTCTATAAGTGGA
>NW_021502949.1:0-1143 GCF_001605985.2 Dendrobium catenatum
AAATTATTGCCCATACCATCGGGTACTCAGCCATCCTCTTGAAGATTGTTACATCTTCAAGGATTGGCTTGAAAGAAAATATCAAAAGGGGGAGCTCACATTGACAATGTGTTGTCTCACCCTAAAAAAGAATCAACTCGGGTGGTCACGTCCTCTTCCGTACCCCTGGTTGAAGAAAGAAGAAAAGAAAAAAAGCCAGCTCAAGAAGAGCAATGGGAGACTGCGGTCTCTAAGAAAACTATGAAAATGTTGAAGCAGCTTGAAGGAGTTCCAGGTGTAAAGTGGAAGTCTCGTATTGAGCCAATGATAGATTTGAAGGCACTGCCGATGGTACGACCTTCTACTTCAAAACAATTTTCCAACCAAGCTGGTTCTTCGAAGTCTGGAAAGATGAAATCATCCAAGAAGAAGACCAAGTTGAAGAAGCCCAAGGAGAAAATGACTGCAACTAAGAGGGTTATTAACAGTTTGGATAAATATTACCAGACTGTGAGGCAACCTATCAAGCTCTCAGACTTCATGTCAGAGCTTAAGATAGATGAAGCCAAGGAGGATGATGAGAATTCTCTTCCAAAAGAATTATGTCGGGTCATCTCGGTGATACCGAGTACTTTGACAAAAAAAGAATACACAGAAGAAGTACCCTTTGAATCCTGTATGATGATTTTGCCAATAGATTACAATTCAGAGGAGGATTTGTATTTTCTAGAGGGAGACGAGTCAGACCCTAGCATAGCGTCTCGGATGGGACATGTAAACCTGGGTGGTGATTCTAAATCAACAGATGAGTTATTAGACGCAACGATGGCTGACTCTGAAGAAAATGTGCAGTTAAATGACTCTGAACTGGAGGAGATTGCTCAAGTGCAGTTATGAAGCGGAAAGATACTACCGCCTTCACCGAAGAAAGGGGTCTCCAACAAAGACAAGGAGAAAAAGATAATTATCAAAGATGATATTATCCTTGAAGATCCTAAGAAAAAGAACACTTCATCCAAGGGGATAGATTATAATATCTTATCCCATTTGAGAAAAATCCCAGCACAGCTCAGTATATACGACGACTTGGTAATATCTAAAGACCTTCGGGAGACTCTGATTCAGACTCTCAAAGATCCCAAAAGATACAAGGCGTATTTTGCT
>NW_021502950.1:0-460 GCF_001605985.2 Dendrobium catenatum
CTTCAAAGAAATTACAGGATTTGCTAGCAGTTGCACAAGTCCCCCCAGCTGTCAACCAGGTAGAATGCCACCCTGGGTGGCAACAGACCAAGCTTCATTCATTCTGTAAATCAACTGGCATTCACATCTCTGTAAGTTTTTCATTCCGTTTAAAGCTAATGCATCATAAACTTTGACAAAGATATAGGGTTTGTTTGGAAACTAGATTTTTAGTACAAAAATTAAAAATCTATTTTAAGAAGCAGTAAAAAAGCCGTTCCAAACGAAGTCATAGTGTCAGCTATCCGCCACTCAATTCATTTTGCAGGCTTATGCCCCATTAGCTCGATCAACCAAAGTTCTTGGACACCCTATTGTGAACATGGTGGTTGAGAAATTGGGCAAAACTCCTGCTCAGGTTATTCTACGGTGGGGGATCCAATTGGGTCACAGTGTTCTTCCCAAGAGCGTAAATGAAACA
>NW_021502951.1:0-430 GCF_001605985.2 Dendrobium catenatum
TAGAAAGCAATAAAAAAGCCGTCCCAAACGAACCCTAAATGTGCATTGATGAAAATGCTTATTTTTGTCAAAATTTGTTGCATTTTGGCACGATAAATAATACAAATAAGAGTAAAAGAAGAAACATTTGCAACTAGATGAATCAATAAATGAGATGATATAAAGGTGATTATAATATCAGTTAGAAGGAAAAAAATAAGTAGGCAAGATGAAGTGAAAATTGTGGCAGATTTTGTTGCCTTATTATATATATAGCAAAGTGAAAACGAGACCATAAGTTTAAACTTGTTTGAACCCTCACTAATTTTTCATCGTTCAAACTGTCATAGTTTGGACATTATTTTATTACTCTTCCTTCACATTTGATGAGAACCCATCGTCCCCTCCACATAAAAGTGATTTAATTTTCATTCTTTTAATGAAATAAATC
>NW_021502952.1:0-276 GCF_001605985.2 Dendrobium catenatum
TTTCACCAAAAGTGATTTCAAACTGTACAGAATTCCAAATAAACCCAAAACAAGGTGCTGTGCATCAAAATCTGATTTAAAACAAGAAAGTTACACAATTTCAAAGTTTAAAGACGATAATTAAATAATTTTAAAATAGTATCATTGGCTGTTTTTAAAATAGCTGCATACAGATCCGAAAATTCTAAGTGAAACTGATTCTTGAATGTGCAGAATTCAAATACGTTCAAATCAAGGTGTTGTGCGTCGACAGTGAATTTGGAACGGGAAAGTTAT
>NW_021502953.1:0-403 GCF_001605985.2 Dendrobium catenatum
GAACAAGCTCAAGATTGGGTAGACTAGGCCTGTGTCATTTTGTAATCTTTTTCCTTTCTTGAGTCTATTGTATTTAGTGTGGCATCAGATGATTTGTATCTTGAAAGATTTTCTATTGTGCCCTAAAAGTTTTCTATTTTTGGTAACATTGTCCGGGACGATATTTGTATCGTCCTGGACGATCTGACAAAAGTAAAAATCCTAATTAAGGCATCCTCTTTAAAGCAGCCGTCTTTATGCAAAACACATCGTCCTGGATGATTTTGTATTGTCCAGGACGATCGGCTCAATACAGCAAGAACTTGCCGCCAGATCTACTTATGAAAATCTTATTTTTGAACATCGTCCCAGTGGATCGTCCTGAATTATAAAATATCATCCCGGATGATCCAGAGCAATTTTT
>NW_021502954.1:0-345 GCF_001605985.2 Dendrobium catenatum
CTAAAAGGTATCTAAGAATTCTCTTAATAGTAGTCAGGTGGGATTCCTTAGGATCAGCTTGAAATCTAGCACAAAGACAAATGCTAAATATTATATCAGGTTGGCTAGCAGTCAGGTAAAGTAAAGATCCAATCATCCATCTATATTTCTTCTGATCAACAGACTTTTCACTTGGGTCCTTATCTAACTAAACACTGGAAGTCATGAGAGTATTAATTAGCTTGGCTTTATCCATCTCATACTTCATCAAAATATCCTTTATATATTTTGATTGATTTAGAAAGGTTCCATCATCTAATTGTCTTATGTTAAACCCCAAAAAGTATGATAACTCTCCTATCATAT
>NW_021502955.1:0-287 GCF_001605985.2 Dendrobium catenatum
ACATTATTATTTAGCATATATATTTTTAATATTTAATATTTAATATTTTTGTAATAAAAATAAAAGAATATGTGGTTAGGTGGTGTCTTATTATAGCTAGCCTTCATATTATTTGACTGTAATTGCCTAATTAGATAATTGATTGTTTGTGGACAGATAGATTTCTTTTTTTAGCTAGCTAGCTTATATTGGATTATGACATGTTACTAACTCTTGGAATTAAGAGTTTGATTAGTCAAATGAGAATTTTAACATGCATTAATACGTAATTATAATCTTTAACGAAG
>NW_021502956.1:0-289 GCF_001605985.2 Dendrobium catenatum
ATTCAAATTAGACCCCAATCCCTTCACTTGGTAGTCACGTAATGGCTACCATTTAATTCCTACTCCATCATTAGTGATCACCTAAATTATTGCCAATGATATGAGTAAATCAAATTAAATCAACCTAGTCCAAAACCAAATACAAATACAAAATTTCAAACAAAAAGTTAAAGCCAAATCCCTTATCCCATAATATAATTTTAGTGATTTTTTAATCACTCAAAACCAAACCAAATCACATTGGAATCATAATTTTTTAATTGCATACTAATTAAATATGTCCATAGGA
>NW_021502957.1:0-217 GCF_001605985.2 Dendrobium catenatum
TTTGAGCTCCCTTGCACAGGATTCAAGCCTTGTCCTTATATGTGTTTGGATCCAAGTCCAATTTCATTCAGACTTGAGTTTCAAACTCAATATGAGTCTTCAATATTCGTTCAAGTCTTCTACTGCCATATGGAATTCACTTAGATTTGAATCTATTGTTTGCAAACCCAAACTTTACTTGGTGTCGTGCAGTTCATGCTCAAATGAACAAGTTCTT
>NW_021502958.1:0-220 GCF_001605985.2 Dendrobium catenatum
ACTTGACTCCTTCATTATCATTGCCAACTGTAATATCACTACCATTTTTCAATTTTAAATCTCAATAATAAAAAAATCCCTACTAATTTAAAATAAATAAATATACAAAATAAAATAAAATGTAAAAAAAAAAGGTTATATGCATCATGAGAGGTGGAATGAGATACCTTGAACCTGCGCTTACTAATAATTTCATCATATTGAAGATTAGTGATGGGAT
>NW_021502959.1:0-255 GCF_001605985.2 Dendrobium catenatum
ATTCTTGTACTCCTTATATGGGGCTCGAAATAGTATGAGCAGAAGTGAGTGCTTTCTTGAGATAAATATGCTTCACATATCGAACATTCTTGTCGTACTTTATTCTTAACATATTTCTTCAACATATTCAAATATTTATTAAACAATTACAATTATCAAATTAATAAATATATGTTCGCAACTTATTAAAAAATATTAAAGACTTAATAAAAATATGTTTTATCTCTTGAAAGGATACATTCAACGATATTGTAC
>NW_021502960.1:0-262 GCF_001605985.2 Dendrobium catenatum
CAGGATCGGCCATGCAATGGCTTTGTGTATGTGGTAGTATCGTCGGCGTCTTCAAGGCTCTTAGGTGTTCTTGAGAGAAGAGGGATCCTCACAAGAAATAAGAGCTAAGTGGGGGAGAGGGTCGGCCAAAGAAGGAGAGCCACTAATGGAGTTAGGATTAGGTTGATGGAGAGATTTAACTTCAAAAATCTGAAATAAATAGATAAAATTAAGAGAGTAGAAAATTAGGAGAGGAATTTGATCTCCCTAAATTGGGAAGGAG
>NW_021502961.1:0-1012 GCF_001605985.2 Dendrobium catenatum
TTATATAAGAAAAGTAGCTATTAATATTAAGAATATTGCAAAAGATGTACTTATAGTATCTAAGTGAAAAGCTCCAAATAGTAAAAATAATTTGTGGAGGAATCAAAATGTGAAAGAAAATATCAAAAATAAGAAGATTTGTTATAAAAATTGGTTTATATGTAAAAATTCTGATAATTGGGATAGATATAAAAAAGAATGCAATGAGTCTAAAAAAGCAATATGCAATGCAAAAATTTTAGCTTTTAATAATTTATATAATAGATTAGATACTAAGGAGGACGAAAGATATATGTATAAATTAGTCAAGCAAATAAATAGAAGTATTAAGTATTTATTTCAAGTGAAGTACATTAAAGATGAAGATCAAGAAGTGTTTTTATTAGAAGAGGATATTCAACAAAGATAGATGAGATATTTTGCTAAACATTTCAAAGAAGATTGTGAAATTTGATTGACATTAGTGACCTTGGCACCCTCAATAAAAATAAAGATTTTTGTTTATATCGACATACTAGTAAAATCGAAGTTAGAGATATTTTAAAGAAAATTAAGTGTGAAAAAGTTGTGGACCTTATAATATTCCAATAGAGGTGTGGAAATGCTTAGAAGATGAAGAAATTTTTTGGTTTACTAAACTTTTTAATATTATTTTAAACACAAAAAAGATGTCAGATGAGTAGAGAATGAGTGTATTGATTCCTATTTTTAAAAATGAAGGTGATGCACATGATTGTACGAATCATAGAGGATTTAAATTAATGTATCATATTTTAAAACTATGGGAGAGAGTTATGGAGCATAGGTTGTGACGCGAAATTAATGTTTCTCAAAATCAATTTAGATTCATGTCAGGTAAGTCAACTATGGTGGTTATACATTTATTGAGAGGTTTGATGGAGAAGTATAAACATAACAACGAAGATATTCATATGATATTAATTGATTTAGAGAAACCATATAATAAAGTTTCAAGAGAAGTGCTATGGAGAGTTCTTAAAAAGAAGGGGGT
>NW_021502962.1:0-320 GCF_001605985.2 Dendrobium catenatum
TCTTCAAGCTTTACAAAAGTTCTTTGGGCTTCATCTCTCAAAATGCATATCTTTTCCATTTCGCTCCCTTCTTTTGCTCCAAACCCCCAGAAGTTCACATCCTACTTCTAATCAAATACATGATATAAAAAATAGAAAAGACTCAAACCTGCAAGACAGAGTTAAGCAACAATTTATATGATAATCATATTATATTCCCAAAATTGGCCTAGCACTTAGAGTGCTAAATGCTAGGCCCTTGCTTCTACCCTATTGGCCATGCCTCTTGGGGGGTTTTAAGCAACGCCTGCAAGCAAACAACATTATGATAATCATGATTT
>NW_021502963.1:0-1218 GCF_001605985.2 Dendrobium catenatum
CAAAAAGTACTACAACAAAACTCCAATCCAAACATTATCATAATACAAAATAACTAGCTCTAAATAAGCTCGTCCTATTTCCCCCCAAAACAACCTTATTGCCTTAATTAATTCCCTTCCTTATTTTGAATTCAAATTGGAATTAAATAGCGATTAATTCCTTCCTTATTCCTTCTTCGTACATATGGAATCGTAGCTTTGTTGGGCCCCATAAGGGAAGAGGTTTCGACTGCAGAAGTTTGAGCATGGACTGGCTGCAGGCGACGAGTTAGGATGAGTTATGAAGGAGGAGATTGGGGATGAAGAAGAGAGTGAGTGACTAGCGGGATTTCTGCGTAGAAGCCCCAGGAAGGCTTCGTCTGCTCTCCCATTTTAACAACACAAACGAGAGTGGGGTTTTAGTGGACTTATAGGGTGAAACGACCCCCAGCGGCACCATTGAAGGGTATGGAGCGACTGTACACGCGAGATTTCAACTGTTGGATATAGGATTTGGCAGAGGTAAGTAATGATTTCAATTTTTTGTTTTCTCCTTTTTTTATCTGACGTGGAGGTCAACAAAAACCTTTTGAGGTGTTGTTGGAACACTTAGTTCATGAGGAATGGAAGGTGGCAGGGGAATTAGTGAGGCTGAAGAGCATCAATAGGAACTCATGGTGCCCCTCATGTCTTCTAAAGGCAGTCTTATACACATCAACTTCCTTCATCTTAATTTGATGGTAGCCCGCCTATAAATCAATATTGGAGAAGATCACTACCCCAAATCAATCATCCAAGAGTTCATCAATTATTGGGAGGGGAAGTTTATCTAGCACTATTTTCTTGTTTAGAGCTATGTAATCCACATAGAACCTCCAACTACCATCCTTCTTCTTCAACAACAGAACTGGACTACAGAAAGGGCTCAAACTAGGCCTAATGATCCATACTCCATCACCTCCTTGATCAACCTCTCTATCTCATCTTTTTGAATTTGGGGTAACGATATGGTTTAACACTTATAAAAGAGGACCCATCTTTTAGGTTGATGGCATGCTCGTGCTCTCGTGATGGTGGTAGTCCGATAGGTTGTCGGAACACATCCTGATACTGCTGTAGAATCTGTTGGACCCCTACCGGGATTTCCCCTACCTCTTGTTCCTAGACCCTTATATGCTATGTAACTCCACCAAGTACCCCAAGCCTGCACCCTATATTATCTTGAGCATGGTTTTAAGT
>NW_021502964.1:0-1127 GCF_001605985.2 Dendrobium catenatum
AAGAGCACCCGACGCCTCCGTTGTCGCTTCTCATGTATAGTCTCTTTCTTCAAGTGTTGGTAGCTAGAGAATGTGATGAGATCTTGGTGGTATTGATTCTATATGTTTCGGCTCTTCCTCTGAGAAATCCGACTCCCTTCTCCCTCTCTGTCGATTCTCTGTTCGGACTAAGATAGAAAGCCCGATACGGGCATCCAAGCCTCCCTGTTCGCGAATCCTGTCGCCCCCTCCCTCTCTGTCACTCTCGGTCGGCATCAGCACGAGGAGCCGAAGCCCCCTACTCCTTGCTCCCGCTCCAGTTCGCCAAGCCCAGGGAAGGCCGACACCGCCTGGACGGACCCGACCGAGCTCCTCCAGCCTTCCTCTGGTTCGGCCAGCACTAGAGTCTGGCTCTCCCCTCCCCTTTGGTCCGACGAGCCCAGGGAAGTCGTAGGATCTGACGACTGTGTCTGACCTAGCCGCAGGTTTGCTTCCTCCCTTTATCTAATTTCCCTACTTCCTCTTCTTCTCTCCCACTTTCTTTTCTTGTTCCTCCTCATTATCTCCTTCCCCTCTTTATTCTTCTCTATCGACAGCATGAATGTGACCTTCACCCTTTTCTTCTTCTCCTCCTTAAGAGTTTTCTTCTCTTCCAAGGGATGTCTCTATTATCTCCATATGATTATTTGAGTAGTGCAGGATCCATGAGATTTAGTTAAGCTTGCTTGGGAAAATGAACGGATATATTGAGGCTTTGCTTGTTGAGTTTGTGCTCTGTTTCTCGTGATTTTTTCTATTCATTCTTTATTTTGAGAAATAAGTATTTCAAATTATCTTGGAATGTAATGTTCTGTTTATTCGACAACATCTTATTCTCCATGAGTCCTTGAGGTTAGAGGGCTTGTGGATATAAACACTTGCAAAAATGTTTTAATGAAGGGAGGGGTATTTTCTCTCAGATTTCTGTTGTCATTACTATTAGCATTGTTGATGGATTTGTCTTTATAGCTCGCTAGAAGAGGTGAATTCTCTAAGTCTTTCTTTAGTGGATGCACATCTTTATTTCTATTTGGAAATAGTCTGGAGCCAGATTCTTTAACATATAAGATAGGTTATGGGAAATCTGATGGGTTCCTCTTGAAATGAAT
>NW_021502965.1:0-330 GCF_001605985.2 Dendrobium catenatum
CCCTTATCATAAAAAAAATTTAATTTTGAGAGTGAGCAATTGCCTACCGTCATTATAACGGCCGCTAGAAAAGACTTTTACATTGTTGGAGGGCAATTTTGTTTATTTTATTTTGTTTTCCTGTCTCTCACAAATTCATTCAATAAATTAAATTTAATTAATCTTTTTTTCCATCAATAAAATATTTTTTTAATGAGAAATGATAAAATGACAGCTTCTAAATTCCTCATGAGAACAGGCCCATTAAATACTTGTGATTATTGAGAAATTTTATTTATTTATTTAATAAATACTTTTCAAAGCATAACAAAATCCATGAAATTCATCGAA
>NW_021502966.1:0-225 GCF_001605985.2 Dendrobium catenatum
CCGACACTCCAATGCCGTGTCGGACACGTGTCCATGTCGTGTCCGACCCGTGTCCGTGTCCGACACTGCATACCCTCTTTAAGAGGCGTGTCGGTGCATCATAGAGTTCAAACATAAGGTGGTTTGACCAAGTATTTCCCTATGTCAGTTGGATTACATCAAGGATCAGCCTTAAGCTCATATCTTTATGCTTTAGTCATGGATGTTCTCACTAGACATTTGCAA
>NW_021502967.1:0-204 GCF_001605985.2 Dendrobium catenatum
TTAAATATGAATGTTATGTTTGTTTCATATTTTTGTAGAAAATATGAAAATTCTTTAGGCATAATTAAACTTTTAATCTATGTTCTACACCATATTTAAAATTATAATAAATTTTGGTTAAGGTAAATACCGTTATTAATTAAATCCATCATATTATAGTTACAAATTCATGATATAATTTATACCATACTTTATCATAATATA
>NW_021502968.1:0-1070 GCF_001605985.2 Dendrobium catenatum
ATTGGGATAAAGGCTTGATGTTGTTGTTGTTGTTGTTTGTAAATTAAATATCTAGAAATTCGTTGTTTTTGGTAGTTCTTATAATATAGTTGAAATGTACTGAAATGTCGATGAAGGCAAGTGTGAGAGAGGGATGGTGGTGGTTAGTAGGAGTGTCAAAATTGACACGTCACATAAATTTGATTTGAACCTGATCTAAAATTTTTAGGTTAGGGTCAATCCGTTTTAAGAATGGGTGGGTTAGGGTCCCGATTTTCGATCTGTTTTGAATTCCAGGTTTGGTTCAGGTCAACCTTGAAACTTGATTTGGATCAACTGCATGCACCGTACATGCTTGTGTTCACCTTGCTCGCATTCGCACCCACTCATGCTCGCCACCGCAGTGTGTTCCCACGCTCGCGTCCTCCCGCAATCCGGACCACCGGCAACAAGCCTTCTCGACTGACCTTTTGACTTAGCGCTTGGACCCAGGCCCGTTCCCATCACGCTAAGGCCTGGCCTCGCTCGCCCGCTATATTCTTGTTTCGTTGGTCGGGTCAGATACACTCGGTAACCTACGCGAGTAGGATCTGGGTTTGAATTTTTGACCCGTTTGTAAAAATGGGTTGAGTTCGGGTAGTGTCAAACAAATCTGGGTCAATATCGAGTTCGACCCGAACGCGACCCGCAACCCGATTTTGACTAGTAGTTGGCAATGAGAGACGACAACGAACATAAATCACAGGCAGATGCAATGTGAAATTTGAAAATGACCTATTTTAAGAGGTTTTCAAATGCTAAAAATTAAAAATTTTACAGTATTTTGTATTCCTCTAAATTTTATTTCATATTTATTTTATTTCAAATCAAATTTAAACAAAAATGTAATATCTTCATAATATTTCCAACCTAACATCTACTAAGGCTCCATTTGTGATAGTTTTCTTACTGCTTCGCTTTTTAGACTACAACCACAATTTTATTTGGTCATTACAACAACAATAACAACATCAAGCCTTTATCCCACTACGTGTGGTCGGCTAAATGAATCCTTTTTATCCATTGTGTCTTATTAAAGGTCAAATTCTCGT
>NW_021502969.1:0-507 GCF_001605985.2 Dendrobium catenatum
CGCCATTTGGGTGGTTGTAGATCGACTGACGAAGTCTTCCCATTTTCTTCCGATCAGGCAGACTGATCCGGTGGATCGCTTGGCACAGATATATGTGAGGGAGATAGTCAGATTGTACGGTGTTCCTAAACTGATCGTATCTGATCGAGACGGATGATTTACTTCCAGACTTTGGAAGGGCATTCAGCAAGGCTTGGGTACAAAACTGCATTTCAGTACAGCTTTTCATCCTCAGACAGACGGACAGTCTGAGAGGACCATTCAGATACTGAAAGATCTGTTGAGGCTTTGTGTTTTGGATTTTGGAGGAAGCTGAGAAGATCATATTCCTCTGATTGAGTTTGTCTATAACAACAGTTTTCAGTCTAGCATTGGTATGACACCGTATGAGGCTCTGTATGGTAGGAAGTGCCGTACTCCTTTGACTCTGACTTAGGTCGGAGATAGACAGGAACTGGGTGCCACTTTCCTTGAAGAAACTATTAAGAAGATCAGCTTGATTAAAGA
>NW_021502970.1:0-311 GCF_001605985.2 Dendrobium catenatum
GATGATGCGCTTAATTTGTTTGATAAGATGCCTAATAAGGATATAGTGTCATGGAATACAATTTTGCAAGGCTTTGTTCATAACAATGATGTGGTTAATGCAAGGAGATGTTTTGAAAACATGCCACAAAGGAGTGAAACCTCTTGGAATACATTGATTTCTGGATATCAAACTACAGAGGCTCTTGATTTATTTTGTGATATGGTGAAGGAAGGATTCAATCCTGACCAAGTGACACTAGTGATAGTAATTTCAGTATGTGGCTCTCTAGTTTCTCTTGGATGGGGACGAATGCTTCATCTATATGTCAT
>NW_021502971.1:0-8533 GCF_001605985.2 Dendrobium catenatum
ACTATAGTATTTGACCATCACTCGGCCCGATATCGCATTCACCGTCAACTCCATATGCCAGTTCATGCATCAACCAAGAAATTGTGACTTCCTCGCTCTGAAGCGTCTCCTTCGCTATATAAAGGGTACCTCTAAGTTCGGGTTGCCAATTACCAGAGGATCCCTTTGTCTTCGAAGCTACTCCGACGCCGATTGGGCAACCGATCTGATCGAACGGAAGTCTATGTCCGGGTATTGCACGTTTCTCGGTCCTAATCTTATTTCTTGGTCCGTCAAGAAACAAACGACGGTCAGCCGCTCCTCTATTGAAGCCGAGTACCGCTCTCTCTCTTCAGCAATCTCCGAAGTTCTTTGGATCAGTCGTCTTGCTGCCAAATTGCTCATCCCGCAATCTCAGGCTACCATACTTCATTGTGACAACACTTCGGCGATCGCTCTTGCCAATAACCAAGTTCTACATGCTCGTACAAAACACATCGAGATCGATCACCATTTCATTCGGGATCATATCAAGCAAGGCGATATTGACATAGTTCACATCAGCTCGACCGATCAAATTGCCGATATTCTGACCAAATCTCTTCCAAACAGTTGCTTTACTTTCCTACGAACCAAACTAACCATTCGTTCCCCGAATGATTACTTTGCGGGGGGGCTGTTAAGGAACCTATTATTGTAATAATTTAGCATTGTACTTTCTTGTTTTAATCTCACCTGTAACTATATATATTTGGTTCTCTTCTCATTAATAAACAAGGTTTTACATTCTCTTATTCTCTTCCTCTCGGTTCTTCACTGTTCTCTCTTCCGTGATCCTCATATCAAGAATTCTATCTCCTTCCACCCATACTCCTAAAGGAAATTGAGCATCCAATTTAATGCGAACACAAATCCTTCTAAAGTCCCTTCTTCCCCATTGAAACATGTTTCCATCAATCATGTATTGCTTTCCTACCATTGACGCAATTGTGCAAATATTAATTTCGTCCCAACACTTTAAGGGTAGATTAGGCATCCTAATCCAGATAGGAGTAGTCAGACCCTTTAAGGATATGAGAGAGATGTTTGGCGGCCATTTATCAATCCCGATAATCTGCCCATTGACATACCATGGCCTGTTGGAGAAGACAGATTCTAACGTATCTTTGTCATAGAATGAACAAAGAACCCAGTCCATTCCCAACATTGTGAGGTGGAATTTTCCAAAAGGAGCCCATTGCCTCCTTAACTCAGTGCTGATAACTGAAAATGGCACATTACCTCCAAAAACCTTGATTACTAATGAGTTTTGAAGTTTTCTAGAATTCTCCAACTCATATTGAACATGCAGCTTAACAAATGAACCATCCTCTGACAAACAATCTCCAAAATCCAGATCAAGTACCTTTATGTTTTCTTTTCTGCTCCAAGCATTTTGTTGTGTAGAATTTGTCGGTCTTGATGTAGCAGCAGCCAGATCTTCTAAACAACCTCCCAAGTTTCCTGAATTACAATCACGGACTTTCACCAAATCAGAATGAGTTTCTTTCACAGTTTCATTTTCAATATCGGTCGATGCCTCATATGATTGAACCAAGTTTCCCTCAACTACCTGATTACATTTTGAGCTCAATCCATTTATTTCAACAAAATCAGTTTTTAGAGTTTCAGAACCTCCACCAACCGACAAGCCATCACCTAAGTTTTTTTTAGTGATTGACTTTGAAGGAGAAGCTTCCACATTTACGATTGAATCCCCAGTCCTTCCTGGCAGTAGCCCTGATTTAAATTGGATCTTAACGTTATCCTCAATTGCCACATTTTTGCCCTTGTCAATGACTTTAGTATCTTACTTTGATGATAATAATCCTCCTTCGTTAATAATTAATGGCATTCCCGCTCTCACCTTAGCTTTTGCCCCTTGAACGAAACTAGGTACTTTGTCTCCAAATGCCGGAGGAGAAGAAGAAAAAGCACGAACTGGAACATAAGAGTTCCCTGAAGCTGCTCGCCGAACGTCCATTGGACCACCAGCCATCGAAGGTCGGCGACCCTCCACCACCATCGTCCTCAACGGGAAACCTGCGAATTCAAAATTTGAAAGATCCACAAAAACCTTTCTATTTCCTCAAACCTTCTCTCTCTAGTTTTCTTCCTCTTGATTTCTCTCTTAATGAAAAATCAGTCATACTTCAGTCGCATTCTTACCTGGCATAAATATAAACACATCACAGAAAAATCAAACCCTAATTATGTGTGAATTGAGAGTTTTAAATTTCAACTTTTTAAAAGTTTTATTGTTAAAGTCAAGGATACAATTATGCAGTTGGTTGCCGCCAATTTGCTAAAATTGGATTCTTTTAAAGGTTCTTATCATGTTGCGGCTGATTTTGGTGTTACTTTACAATCTTCTTCCTCTGGTTTCATAGAAAGAATTTTTAAGTGGTTAAAGCCTCGTGAGGGCCGTTTTAAACTAAACTAAATATTGATGGTTTTGTTAACAATTTGAATGCTAGTTGAGTTGGTATTATTAGAGACTTCAAAGGTCAGGTGATTGTTGCCTTTGTAGGCCCCAGTATATAGACCTGTCAATTTCGGGTTACGGGTCGGGTTGACCCGAACCCGAAATTGACCGATATTATTCGGGTTCGGGTTGACCCGACCCGGTTTGGCAAAACGGGTCAATTTTTCTGGACCCGAACCAGACCGCTTCGGGTTCGGGTCAACCCGACCCGACCCCGCGGACGCGACATTGCCTTCGGGAATCGGACTGCTCGGAGTCTCGCTGTCTCGGACGCTGCGCGTGACGCGGGGGCTGGCGGGGCGCTGGGGCGCAGCGACGGCTGGCTGGCAGCCGAGTCGCTGCCAGCGACGCAGCGTCGCACTGCGACTGCGAGCGGGGGGGCAGCGACGCACAGTCGCACTGCGAGCGGGGGGCAGCGACGCAGCGTCGCACTGCGAGCGGGGGGGCTGGGCCGGCTGGCGCGTGGCGGGCAGCGGCCGCAGCGGCGGGCGGCAGCGTCGGCACTGCGAGCGGGCAGCGCCGAGGCAGCATCGCGCGTCGCACTGCGAACGGGCTCTCGGGCAGCGTGGGGGCAGCCAGCGGGGCCTGGCGGGCAGGGGGCAGGCCGGCAGCGCGGGGGCAGGCTAGCGGGGCTGGCGGGCAGGGGGCAGGCCGGGCAGCGCGGGGGCAGTGAGCGGGGCAGGGAAATTTGAATTTTTTTTAAAATAAACGGGTTTTCGGGTTGACCCGGCAACCCGTCGGGTCAACCCGAACCCGACCCGTTTCTGCAAACGGGTTCGGTTTCCGGACCCGAACCCGACCCGTGTTCGGGTCAACCGAACCCGAAAATTCCGGGTCGGTTCGATCGGGTTTTCGGTCGGGTCCAATATTGACAGGTCTACCAGTATATTATATATTAAAGCTGGAGATTGAAGCCCTACTTTTTGGACTTCAATTGTGTATTTCCTAGGTATTACTACCCAGGTTTTAAAAACCCGACCGGACCGACCGGTTTCAACCGTGAACCGACCAGTTGTCCGATCCGGTCCAGTTCAAAAATCGGCTTCGCAGAAGAAACCGGCCTGAACCGGACTGAACGGGCGGTTCAACCGGTGAACCGGCGAACCGGTCCGGGTTCAAAAGAACCGGCCGATTTTAAAAAAAAAAAAAATTAATGATAAATAAAATATATATAAATAATATTATTTTACTTCATTACTTTTTAAAAAAAATAATTTTTTTATTAAATAATGAGATTTTTGATACCATTTATATATGGTTATCACCTCATGAAACAAGTTTTTTTAAGAGAAGAGGGAACTTATATAGAGCCAAAAGCCAACTATCTCTACTTCCTTCATGATGTGGGACTAAAAAAGAGTGCATGAATGCTATGTGAGCTTGGGCTTTATTGGGCCATTAATATGAGTTTGCTGGGCCAAAATTTTGGGCTAGTTGGGCACGAATTTGGGCTCTTTGGTGCAAAATTTTTTTAAATTTTGTATTATAAAATTTGTTAATGATGATATATTATAAAAATTAATTATATAAATTTATATATTATATTAAATATTATTCTTTATTACACATTTTTAAATTTAATATTATAAATTTATATATTATATTAAAATTTTTAATTTGTTTTAATGTATATTATAAGAATCTCATTTATTATAATTATAATGAATATAAAAATTAATTATAGTTAATTTATTAGATATTCATAATATAATATAATTAACTAAATATTTTATAAATTATAATTATATATATATATATTCATCATTTTTAATTTAATTAATTATATTGAAAGATAATTTATTAAAATTATATAATTTAAATTCTTAGAATTATATTATTTGATGTTAAATTCACGTAATTATCCCTATTAATGTTATAAATTTTTAATAATATTAGTATTTATTTACATTCATCCGCGGTTCGACGCCGGTTTCGACCGGTCGAACCTTGAACCTCTCCTTCTTCCGGTTCGTTGTCCGGTCCGGTTTTCACAACCTTGATTACTACTGTTTGGATCGAAGCAGATGCTAAGCTTTTGATTCACTATATTGAAGGGAATTCTATTTTCAATCCAGCTTATTTTATATGCTTAAGGATATTAAACATTGACTCTCTTAGATATCATTTTCTCTTTCTCATATTTTTTGGGAGACCAATACTATGGCTGATTTCTTAGCCAAACTTTTGAGTTTAATTTGAACGGTTCATTGAATTTTCTGAAAATACTTTACTTGGGAAGCTTCAGGGTTTGGTTATATTGGATAGCTCTGGTCTTCCTTATATTCGTTTCAATTAATTTTCATTGGGTTTCCTGTCTTGCTACTCTTTTATTTCTGGTTGTTTATGTTGTATTTAATCAATTTTTATGATGTTAATTCTAGTGAGTTTTTAGTTATGGTAAGTCTGTTTGTTGTTGGTGTTCTACAGTGGTATTTTTTGGGTGTTGTATCCCTTTTGTCATGGCACTGTTTGTGTATTATGTTGCTTCTTCACTTGTTGTTGACCATGTTCTCTTCTTGGGGATATTCTTGGGGGTCCATTTGTTGCTGGTCGAGATTATGGGTTTGTGTATTCATGCCTAATTTTACGGCTGGGGTGTTTTTAGACTTATTATGTATGGCTATGATTGTTTCTTGCCAGATATTAACTTTTTGCACCTACGCTGCTCATTTTCTCCTCTGGTTATTGGAGGGTTTAGGGGTTGTGTTAGTGGGTTGAGAGTTAAATTTCATTTTTAGTAACAATCTTTGGCAGTACTGGACAAATATGTCTCTCTTTAATTCTTGTGTTTGATGGTCTTAGGATTTACTACTTTCATAAACAATTTAGTATTTTAATTTCTAGTGAGGCTCTATATAGCTTTTTCTATGCCATCCATCTGCTGAGGTGGATCTTATGGTAGGGTTATGTTGCTGTTGGCCTTCTTATTTACGTCTACAAGGTCTATTTTCAATTTTTATTCTAGAGGTGGTTTGGGTTTGAGCAGTAGGTGCTTAATTATGATTATCCTTATTTTCTTAACTGGAGGGATAATTTTCTACAAGACAAGTCAGATGCTACTTTGATGAGCCAGAATGTTTCATGGTTTTTGCTCTCTTCTACTATTTGGACCAATGAATTCCTGCTTTCTTTATTAGTGTTGAGACTTCTCTGTATTGATCTGAGGGTTGTTAGGTTATTACTGATTCTTTATTTTCTTGGTAACATCTCCCTGGGACTGCTTGCAGGTGTTTCTTTACAATTGCTATTTTGCTATCTTAACAATTCTCTTGTGGAGCTTCTATTATACCAGAATGGACTGTATGCGTTGGGTGAATGCAGGTCTATGCTTCCTCATCATTACAATTTTTGCTTGCACCTGTTAGTGAAAATTTATTCTTTATGCGCTCTTTATTGGCCTGCTATTAATTCTGTTTGGTGTTATACCCGTGTGATGGTTAATGCTGTTTTCTAGGCAGATTTTTTGCCTGAGCCTAGCTTTTCCTGTGCTGCACGCATGTGATATTTCTAGATTTTGTCTTATTGCTTATGGTAATATCTTTCCTTCCTTGTGGTTGCATTTATAGGTGATGATCGAATCATTCCTTACATGTTATTATCAATTGCATATTTACCTTTAATTTTTAATTCTTTACTTTATTATGTTATTTCTATATCTTGCTTTGCAACATTTTGTTTTGCATCCGCTACTTTTTTAAGGTGTATTGCATTGTGGTTCTTGCTCACAAGACTCCTATTTTTTGTAGAAAGTCTGTGCATAATGCTGATTTCAAGATCTTTCTTTTTTGTGTGCTCGCTCCTCGAAGCCCTAGAATGTTTTTAGGTTATGTTTTTTTTATTAGATGGGTCCTTTGGCTCGTAGTTTTTATTTTTACTTTTATTGTAGCTCATTTGAGAATTTGTGAGCTGAAGGTCCCCCTTAAGGTCATTGTAATCCTTTTTTTATTAACGCGTAGGCCCCTCCGTGTGGTTTAACAAAAAAAATTCAAAATTTTTCGGTCAAATTATGACCCAAAACTTTGAAAATTAAATTTAATAAGATTATGTTTTTTTTTTTCTTTATTAAATCCTTTTAGGAGCCTACGAGTTAATTAAGGAACATATTACAAGGATCTTTAAGGGGCATCAAGCTCTCTACTGTGCATAAGTTCTTCAAAAAAATCAGAAAAAACCTACGATCTCAAGTTCTGTACTAAACAATTGGACAAAATTTTATAGATAGATTCTAAGTTGGCAAGCAACCAACAACAAAAAATTATTAAAGATCCAGAGAAAAGCTTTAAGCCCCATATTTCCAGCAAAAAAACCAAAATCCAGAAAACCTGCACTAATCAAATCCTACAAAATAAAGTGAATGCAAAAGTGGAAATGCATATACAAGAGAGACAGCTACAAATATCATTCAGATCAAGGTTATAAAATTTTTTAACAAATTCCACAAGGTAATTATTAATGGCAGTAAGATTCTAGTTAAAATTGATGTCAATTATTCAGTGAGAGAGTGAGAAAGTCTCGGATTTCTAAAGGTAATTTTCAATTTTTTTCTGTTTCACGGCCGTTGGCGGGTTTCTCGTCTTAGATGGCGGAACTTACTCCGGCCATCTCCGGCGACCGGAACGCTCCTCCGTGGACTGGATTGTCGTCGTCGTCGACTGTCAAAACTTTCGTTGGTAAGTCATCTGGAATTGTGATCCGAGAACCGGCTCTGGATAAGATGCCAGTTCTATCTCCTGTTGAACGAAAAGGCAAACAAGTTATGGTGGACGAAGCTGAGCAATTTCCAATTCCTGGATTGGGTTCTTCATCATCCAGAATGAAATTATTTGTGAACAGATTCGCTAATCCAAAATCTGTCTCAATGATTGAAGCTGGTAAACTGTTTGATTTAAATCAAGGTTGCAAATCAGGTGTTTGTGAAAAAACTGTAGAAGATGGAAGTATATTGAATTCTACTTTGGTAAACAAATCCAGTTACTTGACTTTAGAGCAGGAGAACTTCAATCCCTGAAAGAAACGTCCTTATATCAAAGTTAATCTCCCTGCGGACAGTCAGTTCCTGACAGATGATGGTTCAGCTGTTAAGCTCTATGAACCAAATGTGAAAGCCAACTCTTAGAAATTGCAATTCTCATTAGTTGTCAAGGTGTTTGAGAGACGTTTACCAATTCAGTTGGTTGCAACTGAATTAAGACGGCAATGGACTAAGTTCGGTAAGTTTCATTTAACCAGTCTGGGATCGGATTGGGTATTATGCTCTTTCTTCTCAATAGAGGTAATGGAAAACATCCTTTCAGGAGGTCCTTGGTTTGTCAATGGCCACTTAATTGGGCTAGACAAATGGAATTCTAATTTCAATCCCAATTCTCTTAAAGGGCTTTCTCCTCCTATTTGGATTAGAATGCCTAATCTACCGTTGTATTGTTGGGATGAAGTTAATGTATCCAGGATTGCTTCTTCAATCGGAGAACCCATGTTGATAGATGGACATATGTTCCAATGGGGAAGACGAGAATTTGCAAGGATGTGTCAGAATACAACTGGATCAACAACTTCCTACTCGTGTTTGGGTGGAAGGTGTTAATGGAAAATTTTTTCAGCGAGTGGAGTATGAAAAAATTTCTGTATTCTGCCAGAAATGTGGTCATATTGGCCACTTGGAAGACTCTTGTAAGGCTGCTGTGAAGATTTTGAAACCGGTAGAGTATTCAAACCAAAAGGAGTGTAAAGATTCTACTATGAATAAAGATTCAAATGTTGATTCAGAAGACAAATCATGGCACTCGGTTAATTACAGAAGATTCAAGAGAAAAGAAGTGAAAAATCAGAGGAGGATGTTCGTTCCCAAGGCTGCTGTTCAACCTACTGCTGATAAGAAGGAGGTGCCTAAATCTGTTTTGAATAGAGATAAAAATCCTTCTAACAATGAATCCAGTGAAAAATCTATGGGTACTATAGATGTGGAAAAGAAGACGGGAGTATTCTAAAGTTATAAGCCTGATTTGCAACCCTAAGGAAATTCGTTATGATGGG
>NW_021502972.1:0-1193 GCF_001605985.2 Dendrobium catenatum
AGGAAGATTGAGCTACTTGCACAAGAGAGAGAGAGATAGAGAGAGAGGGGAGGGAAGAATGGAGCTGCAGGAATCTCTTATTCATTTTATTCATGGACTTGGAGCTATTACAAGGGGGCCCTCAATACATCCACCTATAACCTATTTATAGGGATATATACATGTTGCGGTGTCTTGCAAGAACAATCTAATCTAAAATCGGACCACTACACAACAATATACATCTTGGTCCAATTTTACGACCAGAGAATCACATGTGCGCTAGCTGCGATTTGACTAGTTCCCTGCAATAACTCCACGAGCAAATCCGCCGAATAGAGCCCAATCCCGCTGGCGAACGGCCTCCACTATGTGTTCCGGTCCATAGCT
Organism: Dendrobium catenatum; assembly: GCF_001605985.2. Lineage (NCBI taxonomy): Eukaryota > Viridiplantae > Streptophyta > Magnoliopsida > Asparagales > Orchidaceae > Dendrobium > Dendrobium catenatum. The sequence continues at coordinate 370 of NW_021502972.1, forward strand.
CCACTGCACACCAGTCATTGCTCCTCCAGTGATATATATGCCCGTACTTACCTTGTGCATTGCCTGCTCATGCATGCTTCTGGCCCACGCATTAGCTTCTGCACGGTACACCCGCACTCCAACATCAAGCATTCTCTGGCTCGCCAGTCTTCCCCGTGGCACCCATGCATACTCCAACATGTGACTTCGCACGAGCCACCCATTCTTGATCGTGCAAATTTTGATGTATTGCTTCGACGCACAACAACCCTTATGTCTCCACCCGAAATACATCCCACGCACAAAAGTGTACGTCCAACTTCCATGCATGCGGTCTGATCCCGCGTGAAATGCGCCGTGGCTCCACTCCCGGCGCTACTGTCAAAGAACAACTCGACTCCTTGCTTCTGTGCAAATCATGAACGAACTCTGTCTGTTTCTCCTGTTCGAATGAAGCCACTCTGCCTCACCCATTGTTCCAACGCGAAATCGCGCTCCAACTCGTAGCCCGCGGTCCCTTATTTCAAGTAAACTGCAAGCACGCGATCCGTGTACGTGTCTCCCACTGTCCGAGCCTCCATGCCCGCGCACTTTTCCTTGCTCCTTACATGTATCAGACTACTCTGATCGATCGTACACTATCCGACTTCCCTTTTTTTGGACAAGAATCTTCCTTCACCTCGAGATCGCCTCAACGAGGCTCTAATACCACTTGTTGAGTTTCTTACATGAGGAAAACCAAGCTTCTTTAGAGAGAGAGAGCTACATGAATCCCTTATTCCATTTATTCATGGGCTTGGAGCTATTACAATGGGTCCCTCAATACATACACCTATAACCAATTT
>NW_021502973.1:0-230 GCF_001605985.2 Dendrobium catenatum
TATGGGATTTTGTTATGAAGCATTTGCTTATAATTTAGTTCATTTTAGTATTTATTTAATTTTATTTAATTTCAGCATATGATTCAGCACAGTGATTTAAGTTCTTTTGGTTTTAGTTATTGATTTTTTTTAGGCTACGATAGCCTACTAAGTTGTGTTAGCTCATTCTTACTTTTGTTTTTTTTTTTTAAATCCGTGAAGGATAAAGAGCAATATGATTATTTTGGATA
>NW_021502974.1:0-205 GCF_001605985.2 Dendrobium catenatum
TTTTATTTCTTAAAAAAAAAAAAAGATGAAAAAGAACATCTCACAGTTAGGATATGATAGTTCTAAGAAAATTAACATTCATTTTTTAAAAAAATAAATTTATAATATCACGATAGTGATTTAAATTTCTTTTTTTTTCATAATATTTTCATAATTAATTTAATATGTAGCTACATTCATTCAAATTGAGGCTAAGACTTTGTTT
>NW_021502975.1:0-1603 GCF_001605985.2 Dendrobium catenatum
CGCATAATGCGATGCTAATTACCGGCGCATATGGCGCCGGAATTAAGACGTTTTTTAACGTCGATAACAATCCGCTTTTTCGCCGGTAATTCGTCGGAAACTGCGCCGGAGATATTTCCGGCGCAAGATTTGTGCCGAAAATAATTTATCGACGCGACCAAAACCGGCGTATGAATTTCCGCTGAAACGTGCGCCGGAAACTCATATCTTCGTCGGAATATCTATGTTTTCCGGCGGATTTCGTCCGTCGGTAATATGGGGTTTTCCTGTAGTGAATTCGGTTGTAAATTTGAATAATATTGCTGGTTATGTGGATAATTTGAAAGAAAATTCGGTGTGATCTAACACTTTAGTTGATGTCCCTGTTAATTTGGTCGGTACGCGAACTATGGTTAATCGTTTGGGGGATCATTCTGGATTTGATACGAGGAACCATATGGATTGGCTAAATGATTTGTCTGAATTTGAATCGAAATCCGAGTTTTCAGACGGTGGTTTGGCTTCTTCGAATTTCTGCGGTGGGTCGGATCCTGGAAATGATTTTACTTTGGTTTGTGATTGGCCTGTTATCTCAGTGGCCGCTCGTGGAAGATTTGTGGGAGGGGACGAAGGAGAAGATAACTTTTCTGTGATCTGGTTTTTTTTTTCCTCTTGCTTGTGCGGGTTGGTTTTTTGAGATTTGGTCGTGCGCTGGTTGATTGGGCTATGATGTGGCTGGGGCTCGCATCCCTTTAGACTTTCTAGTGGCAACCATTGGTACAGTTCTTAGTTGGTGTTTTGGACGTGGATGTCTCCTTTTGGATGGTTCGTGCGAGGATTCTGGGATGCTGGGAGCCTTGGCCGTTTTTGCCGAGCCCTGTTTTTGGTTGTTTTTGTCTTTTCCCTTTTTTATTTTTTGTTCATTCACTGTTGTAACCTTGGATTTATCTTAATATATTTATTTTTGTTGAAAAAAAAAATCAACTAAGAGGAAAAATTATTCTGTGCGGTCATCGGATCATCTAGAGACCAATCAAAGTACACATCATCACCTGGTACATAGCAACGGTACATAACAAAAAAGTGATGTGGCGCATTCTGATTTGCCTCTGGACAACGTTTGGTGACTGCACAAAATAATTTCTAAAGACACATCACATACCACATCACATACGTAAAATTGAACCCAATATCTCTTAATTTATAGTCAAAATCCCCAACTAACAGACTAAAGAGAGCTGAGTGATTTGAAACTTGCATATATAATTTGTAAGTGAATTTAATTTAATTTACTCAAATGTCTCAAAAAAATATAAAATATAAATATTTTTTTTTACACAAAAATGCTCGCATATATGATTTCAATGTGGAGTAAGACAAAAAAAAGGCAAATATATACAAGAAAATTTTCAAATGGGTCATCTAATTTATTCCAAAGGATCAAAGTAGTTTTTGATTATATAAAAAAGTATCACTTTGATCTTTGACTTTTTAAATAAAGAGCAAATTAGTTCTTCATGAGATCATTTAGATCCTTATTTCAAAAATTCAATAAACTAAAATGAGATTTTTAAATACTTACCTATCATTTTGATCCTTCATATATAATAAGAGATCATTTTGA
>NW_021502976.1:0-958 GCF_001605985.2 Dendrobium catenatum
CGTCGACGACCAACACACTGATGCTTCAAAATATCTTTTGGAATATATAACTTGGAAGGAGAGATACGAGCACCTTTACTAACAACAGCCAAAACTTCCTCCGCCTTCTTCCTTTTTTATGCCTGCAAATCTCCCTTGTTCCTTGGTCGTTTAGAATAAATTTTTGAAGGTTGGGGAATTATCTCTAGATCTTTCGCATACTTCTTTAGCATTTGGGCATGCGATCTTCCTTCTTGAGTAGATAATCACACCTTGAACAAGTATTCTTCGTATATATATCTGCTCAAATAATGCACCTCAAAATGTAGGGCATCAATATCAGGAAGCTTGAGTATCTTCAATAAATCTTCTACTCTAATATGAAGGGGAACATGTAACTCCTTCAACTTTTCCCATTTTTCTTAAGGATTCCAATCATTTTGCACATAAAAGAAGTCGCTAACCCAACCTTTCGACGGGTCTTGAGTATGAATATCCAACCACTTGGGTCTGAAGGAGATATGACCCTGCGTATCACTAATGAGATGTCCCATCCGAGAAAGGTATTCTGAAGATAGAAACACTCCACGATCTCTAAAAAATATGATTATAACCATTCAGATCAACATGACCCTGTAGGAAAATTGAGATAAACTCATTCCACATATCGTTAGAATATCACTCAATTCAGGAGATGGTGGAAACCGTAGCCCCGCTCACAAACTGAATTTAGACACTGTCACATATCCTGGGGGAGGAAACAGGCGCGATCAGATCTTATCAGCAACTTCATCACCAAATCGTTAGGAAAATTAATATTTTTCCTAAAAGAGATAAAAGAATCGTCAGTGATGGTAGAAATAACATCATAAGTCTTTGACACCTTATGAGTTTTCTTTGAACCATCAGGTCGGTGCACGGGATGATCTTCTTTGGCTGAAGGATTTCTTTCAGATGTGTGATCACCCATCTCAACTTC
>NW_021502977.1:0-202 GCF_001605985.2 Dendrobium catenatum
TTCAATGTTTTGTCTTTTGGTATTCCCCTTTCATACCCATAAATATGAGGGGTTATGTATTGTTTTAAGTGGTGAATGATATGTTATTTTTGGAAAAGCTATAACCTGCGGGTTTGCTTGGAAAAGCTTGCGAGCTTTGTCAACCTTCTTTCTCATCCCCTCCGGAAATCTTGCGAGCTCTTTCCAACATTCGTCTTGGCTT
>NW_021502978.1:0-705 GCF_001605985.2 Dendrobium catenatum
ACAAATTATCAATAGAATAAATGTTTAAATTTTTGGATTCATTGAATGTAATTATTTTAGCATTATAGAAACTCGGTAAGAATCTAAGAATCTTATTAACTTTTTCAGAATTAGAAATCTCTACCTAAAGCATGCAAGGATGTCAATTTTTAGGAGAACCTAGTGTACATGTCAAATAATGTTTTGCTAGGTTTCATACAAAAAGTTTATAATCATGCAATAGAATGTTAAGTCTAGACAGTTTAACCTCACAAGTTCCTTTATACGTGATGCACAATCTATCCCAAATCTCCTTACTAGTAGCACAGGTAGATACTCTCATCTAGTCCTCATCAATGCACAAAAGAAACAATTTAATCACTTCACATTTAATTGCACCAAATCCCTATCCATATTTCTCCATTCATTAAAAGGTACTTGACTTTTCACACCATTCATAAGTTTAAACAATGCAATGTATTCTTCTTTAACTAATATCCACATACGATAGTCTATAGACTGTAAAAAAGTAGACAATCTAATTTTCTAGAAATTAAACGAGATATTATCAAACAGAGGTGGACATATTATTGAATAGCCCTCCGCAGTATTACGATTTCCAAAATGAGACATGATCAATTTTTCAAGGTTTTCTAAAACACTATTTTTAAAACCCCATTTTGATACCAATTCAAATTACGTGATGCGCCAAGAGGGGTGGGGGGG
>NW_021502978.1:731-2787 GCF_001605985.2 Dendrobium catenatum
GGGGGGGGGGTTTATTAGAAATTTGTTACAATAACAAGACAATCCTAAACAGGAGTTCTATTTTTTTTTAATTTTAAACAAGAAAAATAATTGATACGGAGGTGAATGCTTGAAACACAATTTGCAACAACAGGTAGTGAAAAATTAACTTGCTCAACAACAATTTTCACAATGATTTTTCCATAAGCAATTTTAACAAAAATATAATGCAAAAATAAATAAAGTGTAGTAAGGGAAAAATCACATTAGAGAATTTATAATGGTTCAGTCTATTGACCTACGTCCACTCCCCGAAGTCCACCACTCCGGGAATTTTACTACTAAATAGTATTTCTCCTTTTTCCCCGACAGCAAGGCGAAGAAGCCCTTACAAACCTCACTTTCTCAACCCGGTGTGGTGGAGAGCCAAGAGCTTTATCACTCTCCTAGTGATGGAAGCATACCTTCTCATTTTTCTTCCTCTTGGAGAAGGCAGATTACCTTAGAGGGCATGGACGTAGAAGAATCTCCCCCTCAGAGAGCCTCCCACAAGATCTTCTCGAGCCACAGGAGGAGCAAGGTGCGCCAAGCTTGGAGAAACCGTGTGATCTCCCTCACAAAGCCCACTTATCCTTCCTCTCACAAACCCTAAAATTTACTCAAGAGCTCTCTCTCATGGAATCCCCCTCTAAAGATAGCAAATAATTTCAATTTAGCTATTATGATCATACAGTACGATCCAATATCGTATAATACGATCAATACAAAATAGCCTTCATCCTAATACAAAGGATTACAAACAAGCAGAGTTTTTAAAAAATATCGTACAATACGATATAACATTGTCCAATACGATACGTAAAATTATTCTATTCATATAGGATGATTGCTGGGATAATAAAATCTCATCTCTGTACATCATATGGTATGAACCACTTCGTACAGTACAAAAGTACAAAATCAAGGGATTATCTGGTACGATGTCTGGGACGACCAAAAATAGCTTTGGTTGATCATACAGTACGAACACTATCATACAGTATGATAAAAAATCAGAAATAAATCCTTTATTTATGCATAAATGATAGGGTTAATTTAAGTAAGTATTAAAAAACATCATATGGTACGATATGATCGTATAGTACAATTAATTCAAAATTTACAAATAAGAACTTACTTAAATTAATTTGGTGGCTAGGGTTTTGAATTAGAAACACATCATACAGTATGATATACATCGTGTAGTAGGACTTGTTTACAGATAGTCATTTGAGCTAGATCAAATCGTACAATATGATTTTAACTCATACAATACGATCAATAGAGAAAAAAAAAATTCCTTCATTTTTAAAACCCTCTCCACCTGTGTGTGTGCAAGGTTGCTCAATCTTGCATGCAATTTGTGGCCTAACTCAAGAAAAGAAATATAATAATAAATAAAAAACTATAATGTTATAAACTCCAACTCGTGCTCTACCCAATCTTGGGTCTTCTTATTGTCCTGAGTAACTTGTGATCTAGCTAAAATGTTAGTACTCACAGATAAAAGAAGAAATTAAAAACATTCAATGAATAATAATTCAATCTACATTATTTGTCATCTTCAAAATCTCAGACTAGGGGTCATGGATTGAAACAAAATCATCTAGTATAATAATCCCTTACAAAAATTCAATCCAAATGCATTTTTTAAGCACTATAAATGCTCTCATTTTTATTAAAAGGAGGTTCATACATCTATATTTTTTGGCTTCCTAAGTGTGTAAGAGATCAATTCCTATTTATTCAATACAAAAAATCTCCCACTAGCTCCTGGTGTGAGATTGAGTAAACTTTAGTGACCTCGTTGTCGTGAGAATGCCAAATTTTATCCAAATCATTTTAATTCTCAATCTTCATAGGAGAAGCATTACCTATGGCAAGATAAAGTCAACCTGATCAAATTCCATTTCAATTATTCTCTATCTTTAGGTAATTTTAAAACCCATAAATAATTTCACAAGTATTAGGGACTATATGAAAAGAATGATCAATCCATAGTAATCCAGTCATTTGACTTATGATTATCCTCAAATAG
>NW_021502979.1:0-321 GCF_001605985.2 Dendrobium catenatum
GAAATTGAATGGAGAATTTATAAAAATAAAAGGGTTATTGAGAATATTTTATGAAGCTTGACCAAAAAATTTAAAGCCATGGTGATAGCCATAGAAGAGGCAAAGAACATAGAGAAAATGTCTATTGAAGGGGATCTCTTTAATCACATGAATTAAGAATGAAACAATATGATTCGACACCACTTGAGGAAGTCTTCCAAACTCAAGTGGCAATGCATGGGAATTTCAGAGGAGGCCGTGGAAGAGGTTTTGATAGAGGAAGAGTCTCTTTTGGTAGAGGAAGATGTGTTGCAAATCTATTTTCATGGCTTATATTTTGAT
>NW_021502980.1:0-375 GCF_001605985.2 Dendrobium catenatum
TTCATGTAAATTTTCTCAAGAAAGAGAATAAGTGGTTTCTTCAACTACACCTATTATAAGGACACATATAGGAAAATTTCCTCAACTAAATCTCTAAATCATATTTAAAATACTACTATTTTTAACTTATTTAAAAAAAAATGTACTTTTTTGTATATATGTTTCAATATAATTTAAACAATTGAATGAAATATAAGTAAATATAAAAATATAGATATACAAATTCATAAGAGTTTTGTGATATTTACATAAATCTTTTTCTAAGAGATTTACATACATACAATTGAATTCTTGTATATTTATAAATCTACAATTGAATTCTTATATATTTATATATCAAATATTTAAAATTATTTATCTATTTATAAAAAAATT
>NW_021502981.1:0-216 GCF_001605985.2 Dendrobium catenatum
TACAAGTATTGCACTAACTAAGTGTCTCTCCTTTAGCTCCCACAGCTAGGTGGAGAAGCCCTTACAAAATCATTCCACCTTCCCCGGTGCGGCGGAGTCACCGGGTGTTTTAACACCAAAGAGATCTTCTTCTTTGGTGAACTTACCTCGAGATTTTTGAGTCTTTTAATTAGGTTGTTAAACTTAAGTGAATGTCCCAAGGCTACCAAGAGGGGG
>NW_021502982.1:0-201 GCF_001605985.2 Dendrobium catenatum
AAATTGTACGATGAATATTTTTTCATTTTATGGATATGAAGAAAATATTGGGAGCTTTACTGTAAAATCGTTTTGTGGTGATTTTTCATGAAGATTGAAGTGTTCATTAAATAGAAATTTATCTTAAAAACTTTTTTTAGGACTGATACGTCATCACAAAAATTATCTTGATTGGGCACGAATCTCAAGGCAAAATCAGTT
>NW_021502983.1:0-704 GCF_001605985.2 Dendrobium catenatum
TTCTAGGGTTTTCTTGTGGGAGATCTTGTCCTTCTCGGAGTGGACAAACTTATCTTGTTTTCTCTTGGCATTCTAATGCAAAGGTTCTTGTCTTTCATCCCAACTCTCTTGTGATTGCTTCTCTTGATTTTTTGGTGGAGAAATTCCTCTCTTTTGGGGGAAATTAGGGCAAAATCGAAATTGTGACCCTAGGGCGTATCACATAACCTCACACATTATACTTTATCATAACTGAGATCTCAAGTAATATGCTCCATTCTTAGATTTTTTTTTCAAACTTATTTTATGTAATTTCTGATCTCCATATTATGAACTCTAACTACTTGTCATAAAGCTGATACAGCTGCTTGATGACCTCGGTTTTGAGTTTAAAGCCATCAATCATTATTTTATGTATCTCTGGTTCATTGGTTATAATCTTGGTTCCTTGTATATTATCTATAAAGGCGATGAAGATGAATTCCTTCTTGAAAGTAAATCATTTATTTTTAATGCTTTCTTTTTTTTTTTCTAAAAAAATGATACAGTCTATGTCAAGGTTTTAAAAGGCGAAATCGGGAATCGAGGCGTTTTTTCTAAGCGAGGCGAGGCGTAAGCCTCGAGGTGGATCGAGGCGTAAGCCTCAAAACGATTACAATAAATTAATTTAAAATTATAAATAATGACAAAAAAATAACAGAATATTATGTCAACTATGAATTTGA
>NW_021502984.1:0-280 GCF_001605985.2 Dendrobium catenatum
TTGATTATCACATGTGGATGCTAGTCTAGGAAGGTTATACAAAACCAACTAGATTAGTTGACGGAGTAGGGTAGAAACACCTTTTGTAGATTAGACTATAGAAGAACGTGACTTTGCATAATTAAATGCCAAATGTTTAAATAGATTATTTTGTGCTTTAAAATCTGAAGACTACATGCGGGTTTCCACTTGCAAAAGCAGAAAGGACATATGGGATAGACTTTCTATTTCTGACATGTACATAAGATTCACACAAATTGTCACTTCTTTGCATGCACTT
>NW_021502985.1:0-1757 GCF_001605985.2 Dendrobium catenatum
ATTTTGAATGCTTAATAAATAATTAGAAAAATTTAGAGTTATTGAATGGACTATTAATAAATTTTAAAATTTTAGTTTAATTATAAGTTATATACTAAAATATTTAATAATATTTCAGAGAGTTATTATACAATTCATTTTTCGATTTAGCTGACATAAAATTTAATTTCTTTTTGTCGGACATTTTCAAATCTTTTGGAAATGCTATAATTGTTCTATTTTCCATCAATGAGATTGTCTTTGTTGCTTGTTCTTGGTTAATGATGGAAGTTACATACACGATAGCCCAAAAGCTTCAACAAGCAATTTAGCTTGCTTTCATTTGTAAAAGTTGATGAGATAATGACATATTTTGGTTATTATTATTATTATTATTGTTGTTGTGTGCTAAAATATTTATAAAATGAGAGTGATAAAGTTTAATGTCTTAATTTTATATGATGAAATTATCAACCGCTAGTGTAGTCAAGTGTTGGTGAATGTGAGATCGGAGTTGTGTGGCAATAGTTAGATGATAGTGGTCAGAGGCTTGAATTGGACGACAGTAGTCAAGAGATCATAATTGTGTGATGACTGTCATGTAATGGCGATCAAGCGACAATACTAATTGGCGGTGCTCATTGGTCATTGCCCACAAATGTCGAATAGAACTCTAGAGTTATCTCCAATCCCATTTATGTGGAGAATATGGCTCAATGTTAAATATTTTAGGAATGATATTTTGGTTTATCAAATGGCTCATATTGAATCATTTATTCAGCATTTAAAAGCCTTTAATGGCCTTCAGAGTGATCTTTGACTTGTTGGATATTATTGAGTACGCTAAATTTCACTATAACTACATGATAATTGTAGACTATTAAAAATTTTCAATCGGTGTTCTAATGTTTTCAATTATATTTCAAATTTTTGCTTTGGACTCATTTGGACTCGAATCATATCACCTCGTGTCATTGTGCTCATCTCATTATGATGTTCCGTTTGATTATATATTTGCTAAAATCGAAGTTCAAATTAAACTGAATTTGATTCTAAAAATTTTCAACACATATATTTTTGTACGATGAGCCCAACTTTTGATGGTGTATCAATTATTAACTTGTTTATAAACTTGCAAACAAGTATTTAAAGATTTATATCTCATCTGAGAATTATGGATTGCTGGTATCATTATTTGATGCTCGATCCTTTTTGTGAGAGACCTGGAGATATCTTGCTGCCTTCGAGAAGATTTATTTAGCAGATTTGTGTGCTGCGGACAATGATGAGCATCTGCTATTCTTCTTTTGGACGGCCTTAGTGGCAACCAAAGAAGATTGGGAAGTGGGATTATGAAAGTTTATTTTTTTCTGAGTCCCAGCCAAGCCCAGCCCAGCCAAACTTCAAACCATTCAGCCAGACCGTCTGTCTGAATTCAGACAATTGTTACGTGCCCCAGCTGAGTTACTATTCTCGGAACCGTTGAAGGAAAGCTGCTTCAGACAGACAAGGATTTTACGAACGATTGGTTTTTATTTCTATTGTACTGTAATAGCTTTATATTTCTTGTTTACTTCTTTTTGGTAGCTTGTTATTAGGCTGATTTGTTATGGATTTTCTTTTTGGTTATCTGTAAGCTGCTTTGTTTTTAATAAATCGGGCTATGCCCTCATTTTTCCCAAAAAAAAAAAAAACAAAACTCTTTTTTCATGTAATTTTAAAAAATAAATAAAATTTCATTAAAAAAAGAATTTAATTATTAATGCGTACATCACGTT
>NW_021502986.1:0-1360 GCF_001605985.2 Dendrobium catenatum
CTCTCAAAAACCTATTAATAGGCCCACTAGGCCTTTAAAAAATTTGCAACTTCTCTTTCTTTCTCTCTCTGGCTCTCTGGCGGCTGAGACTTCCGCTATTTTTGAGTGGGAAACTTCTCCTGCTCGAATTAGCGCCCCTCCTTGCGTGTAGAAGTTACGGAATTTCTCCCTCTCCCTCTGGCTTATTGACGGATGAGGCTTCTGTTATTTACGAGTTGGAATTTTTTTCTGCTCGAATTAGCGCCCTTCCTCGCGTGCAGAAGCTTACGGAATTTCTTCCTCTCTCTCCGGCTTACTAACGGTTGAGGCTTCCATTATTTGCGAGAGGGAAATTTTCTCTGCTAGAATTAGCGCCCCTCCTCGCGTGCAGAAGCCTACGGGATTTCTTCATCTCCCTCCGGCTTACTGAAAGTTGAGGCTTCCGTTATTTGCGAGAGGAAATTTTTCCCTGCTCGAATTAGCGCCCCTCCTCGCGTGCAGAAGCCTACGGGATTTCTTCCTCTCCCTCTGGCTTACTGACGGTTGAGGCTTCCGTTATTTGCGAGAGGGAATTTTTTCCTACTCGAATTAGCGCCCCTCCTCGCGTGCAGAAGCTTACGGGATTTCTTCCTCTCCCTCCGGCTTTTGAGAGATCTGTTGAACTGCAGAAATCTAACGTCGGGTAGAAATGCGGCATTGGGCAGAAGACCGACGAAATTCTGACGACGGATTGAATTTCGACGACGAGTAGAAGTATGGCATCGGGCAGAAGACTGACGAAATTCCGACGACGGTCAAAATTTCGACGACGAGTAGGAGTCTGACGTCCGGTAGAAGTTCAACGTCGGGTAGAAGACCGACGAAAGTTCGTCGACGAGCAGAAGTCCGACGACGAGTAGGAGTTTGCTAACGAGCAGAAGTCCGACGTCCGGTAGAAGTCATATCTGAGGTTGTATGTCAGAACATTTGTTCGATGACATTAACCTGCGTGGAAGAGGTCGAGAGAATCCACCAATGATGTAAGACCTATTCGAGATTGTATGTCGGAGCCCTGCTCGACGACGTTAACATGTGTGGATGTGGTCGAGAGAATCCACCAAGGATGTAAGACCTATCCAAGGTTGTATGTCAGAACATTTGTTCGATGACATTAACCAGTATGGAAGAGGTCGAGAGAATTCACCAAGGATGTAAGATCTATCCGAGGTTGTATGTCGGAGCCCTATTCGACGACGTTAACCTGTGTGGATGAGGTCGGAGAATCCACCAAGGATGTAAGACCTATCCGAGGTTGTATGTCGGAGCCCTGCTCGATGAAGTTAACCTGCGTGGAAGAGGTCGGGGGAATCCACTAAGGATGTAAGACCTATCCGAGGTTGTA
>NW_021502987.1:0-1361 GCF_001605985.2 Dendrobium catenatum
CGTCTTAGTTCCTCTTCGCATATAATATAATCATCATTAACTTTAAATTATGATTAAATCTGATGAGCTTCACCTAAATTATATGTCTAAGGAGCCATTATTAAGCTTGTTAGTGGTTTTTCAGTCTAACATCCAAAGTGCAATTGTGATCTCATATTTGGCTCCTCGTATCAAATATATATGTACTTGCCAACTTCACATCTCATAAGCTACATGAGTCTCTGAACTGCAACCAAAGTACCATACCTAATTTCTTCAATTGAAACTAAAATTTTTTTATCGCATATATGAAAGATCGTGAATGTTAGATTGAGGGGGCAGGGGGTGAATTGGTGATTTAAAAAACTTCTTGAAACATAAAGAAAAATCTCCTTTTTAAAGCTTTTTCAAACAACTGTAAACTGATAATTTTATCTCTCGATGTGGAAGCAAAGTAATTTCACAATAATAGAAAATCAGATATTTTCAACCACATAATTAACACAGAAATAAATGAGGAAAATAAAGTGCAAAAAATGAAACCAAGAACAAACACACCTTTATTTTATAGTGGTTCAGTCAACCTGACCTATGTTCACTCCCTAGAACCTCTCGTTCCAGGTATTACAGTAAATCTTTAGTGACTCTCCTTTAACCCCCATAGCTAGGAGGAGAAGCCCTTATAAAATCTCTTCCACTATCCTGGTGTTGTAGAGCAACAAAAAGTTTTTCACGAACAGAGAACCTTGACTCTATTTTTTCCCTCCAGGAGATAACAGAGAACCATGAATCCCTTTCACCTTCCTTGGTACGGCGGAGTAGCCGGGTCCTTTGAAACCAAAGAAATCTTCTTCATCCCAAAACATCCCTCAAGAATAACCTTGATTATGATGGTACTAAGATGCAAGCTTGCAAGAGCAATCATGAGAAACCCCCTCCATACTATCTTGAAACCCACAAGGATCATTTCCCTCTCAAACTCCACTCTTTCCTCTCTCCCTATCAAGGCTCTCTCTTCAGGTTTTCTCCAAAAGAATGAAGACACAATGCAGGTCAAAGATACTTACAATGTCTTTGGAGAAAGCATAAATAGAGGGCTTTAAAAATCCTAAAAATAAATTCTATCATAAAAGATTATACAATACGATCACAGGATCGTCAGGTATGATGTGTAAAATTTGACTTAATAGTCATCTACAATCACCAGATAGTAAGTACGATCAATACAAATTTGTACTGATCATCCAGTATGATATTAGGGATCGTCCTAGATGATTAGATAATTAATTATGATCATAACTGATCATCCTAGATGATCCAAATTGTTCAGTATAATTAGTTAGATGAGTTGATCGTACAATACAATATAAATTATATAATAT
>NW_021502988.1:0-223 GCF_001605985.2 Dendrobium catenatum
TCATTTGAGATGATAGTGTTGGTACGGGTTTATGTGATTTTCTTTATGCCTCTCCAGTAGCATGTTTTGGTGAATTGCATTATTTCTATTGAGTTTGGGTTGAAGAGACTGAGTAGTTGTTTTTATTTATCTTCTTTCTTCGCAAGTAGTCTTTTATTAGAAGTAAATGAGCGTGAATTTAAAGTATTGTCATGAGTCTTTCTTTTATGATTGAAAAGCATTG
>NW_021502989.1:0-464 GCF_001605985.2 Dendrobium catenatum
CATCTTTAAGAAGAGGCATTACCACACACATATGTTATTGAACATATTTCCCGGTGTTAGATGCTTCTCTTGTGACATGCTAGGCCACGTAGCCTGCACGTGCACAATTCACCATAGGACACACCAAGTGTGGAGACCTAAATTGCAACCATCACAGTATAATATGCATATATCTCATTCAAACAAGCATAAGGAGAAACCCAAACTCACTTAGGTTCCCAAATCTAACCTTTAAATGACTTTTTAAAAATACTATCATGAATGACCTAGTGAGAGCATGTGATACCTGGACAGTGGTTGCTCGAGACATATGAGAGGAGACATGAAGAAGTTCATTACAGTAGAGAACAAGACCTAAGGTAAAGTGACTATAGGAGACAACACCACTTGAAAAGTGGTGGGCTCAAGTATTGTTAGAAATGCTAAAAAAAATTTATTGAAAATATTTTATTGGTTGATAGTTT
>NW_021502990.1:0-444 GCF_001605985.2 Dendrobium catenatum
GCCTGAGCGTGACAGCGAACAGTTCCTCGTCATAAAAAAATTATGATAAATCTCTTTCTATCTCACATGCACATCTCACATGCACAAAGACAAATATGTGAGATAGAGAAAGAAAAAGAGAGATCCACCTCATAATATCTTTTTTCAACAATAAATAAATAATCTACAATTTTAAGATCACTCCATTTTAAAATGAAGCTCCTTAGTCCTTCCATTGTATTTTCTGACTCTTTTCTTTAATATGCCTAGAACGCACCAAGAAAAAAAATAGTGCTCCATTAAATCTTATGGTGCTAAAAAAAAAAATCTTATGGTGCTGATCTTTTGGAATAACAACTTAATTAGGCCGTATTTAAAAAATCATGAAAAAAATATTTTCCATTTACCTTGTATTTAGGATTTTTTTCTTATTTTTATTTATTCTATATGTATTGTGAAGGAGTA
>NW_021502991.1:0-233 GCF_001605985.2 Dendrobium catenatum
GATGGTAGATATATATAAATTTTAGTGTACTAGCTTTGTATGAAGATTTAACACACAAACAAATGAAAGAATAAGGTGCATCATGCATAGAAGATACAAAAAAATTTACATGAAAAATACTAAAAATGGAAAAATCATGAGGCCTAGCAATTTAAATGAATAAAATAGTATTGATGATTGATTATAGATGATGTCTCTCTTCATAAGAGAGTGTTGGCTCAATATAGAAAATA
>NW_021502992.1:0-311 GCF_001605985.2 Dendrobium catenatum
AGAATAGAAGCTCTCTCTCTAACATAAGGAAGAATTACCACAAATAGAGTTAATAAACAAGGACAAGAGTAACGAAGGATCTTGATGTGACAAAAACCTTTAAATATTATAATTACAAGATAGATTTGTTTAAGCAAGCTTAAGAAAAGATCTTAATTTTATAAACATTTTTTACTTTGAGATAGGTTTTTGATTATAAGAGAAAACTATGCTACTAAAATAGGTTAGAGAAAGAGACACAATCAAAAAATATTCCTACCATTTAAGAGATTAAGAGATGAAAAACACATTGACTACAAATTTTTAAAAGC
>NW_021502993.1:0-241 GCF_001605985.2 Dendrobium catenatum
CTCTCTTTCTCTCTCTCTCACTCTATCTCTCTCTCACACTCTCTTTTTCTCTCTCTTCCTCCCTCCCTTGCTCTCTCCCCCTCTCTCTCCCTTTCTCCCCCCTCTCCCTCTCTCTCTCTCTCTCTCTCCCTCTCTTTCTCCCTCTCTCTCTCCCCCTCTCTCCTTATCTCTCTCTCTCTCTCTCACACACACACACTCTCTCGCTCCCTCTCTCACACAAACTCTCTCTCCCTTTCACCCT
>NW_021502994.1:0-228 GCF_001605985.2 Dendrobium catenatum
CTTCGCCGCCTTTCTATGGGTGCAAAAGGAGAGTCACTAGTGGTATTAGTGCAATATTCGGAGGGTGCCTCTAAGGAGTGGATGTAGGTCGTGTTTGACCAAACCACTATAAAACTTGTGTCTTTTATTTTTTATACAGCTTGTATTGTTAATATTTTAACTTGTGGTTGAAAAACATTTTCTAGAAAATTCATTAAAGTTATTATCGGTATAAAATTTTTTAAAAGA
>NW_021502995.1:0-1477 GCF_001605985.2 Dendrobium catenatum
AAAGAAGAGGAGGTAATTTGCCTAACTCTGTTGCTATCGAAGATTTTAATTCTGCTATCTCTGATTGCTTTCTGAATGATATTGGCTTTAATGGTAGTCCTTTCACTTGGAATAGATCCACTATTTGGCAGTGTCTGGATAGAATTCTTTTCAACAATGATTGGCTCTCTATGTTCTCCATGTCTTCTGTTGATCATCTTAGTAGAACTTTATCTGATCATTGTCCCTTATTGCTTAATATTAATGCTAATATTAAAGTGGGCAAGGCTACTTTTAGATTCCAAAATATGTGGATTTCTCATGGCGATTTTAAGAATGTTATTAGTACCAATTGGAATGCTCCCATTTACCCTAACAATGGCATTAAAGGTATGTTTAGACTTTGGTCTAAACTTAGTAGATTAAAACATGTTTTAAATTGGTGGAATAAAAATGTCTTTAAGAATGTCTTCACCAACATCAAGGAAGCTGAACTGAAAATTCTTGACCTTGAAAATTCCTACATGGTTGATCACTCTAATGAGAATTTGAATATGCTTAACTGTGCTAAGGATTCTCTTATACTGCTTCAGGATTATGAGGAAATTTTTTGGAAACAAAAAGCTAATTTCAAATTTACTTTGGAAGGATATAGGAATACTAAATTTTTCCACGCCATGGCTAATCGTAATAAGACTAAGAATTATATTCATAAAATTGTTGAATGTGATGGCTCTATCATTGATTCCGAGGAACTTATTTGTAAATCTGGTGTGGAACACTTTAAGAATAGGTTCAATGATCATTTTACCAATGCTCCATTATTGAATCCTCACGTTATCCCGCATATTATTAATGATTTCGATAACGATTCTCTTTGTCTTTTACCTTCAGATGTGGAAATTCACAATGCTGTTATGGATTTGAATGGTGACTCCATTGCGGGTCCGGATGGATACACTACTAAATTTTTTCAGAAATGTTGGGATATTGTTAAAGTTGATGTTATTGATGCTTTCATCAATTTTTTTAAGGGTTCTCCCTACTCGAAATTTTTCACTTCTACTAATATTGTGCTTATTCATAAAATTGTTGGGGCTAATAAGTGGAATGACTTTAGACCTATTAGCCTTTGTTCTTTTTTTAATAAACTTATTTCCAAAATTATCTCCAAAAGATTGGAAAGCATTCTTCCTAGAATTATTTCCTGTAATCAAACTGGTTTTGTTAAAGGTAGGAGCATTTTCGATAATGTTTTACTGACTCAAGAGCTTGCTCATGAGATTAATACTAAAGTTAAAGGTGGCAATATCATTTTGAAACTGGATATTTCTAAAGCCTATGATAATCTTAATTGGAATTTTTTGTATAAGGTTATGTCTTTATTTGGTTTTAGTGATTTCTTTATAAAGTTGGTTAAAAATAGTATTGATAATTGTTACTTTTCTGTTATTATTAATAGTAGGAACCATGGTTTTTTCAAGTCTTCTAAAGGTTT
>NW_021502996.1:0-2524 GCF_001605985.2 Dendrobium catenatum
CTTCTATTTGTTCTTCGGGTAGGAGAGAACTAATGAAAGTTGGGTGAGGGTCTTCCTCAGTTCCCAAGTTGACTTCTTTTAGTTCGTCCATAGTAGCTGCCTGTCCACCATCCTCGAGCTCTTCTGGTGCAGGCTCTGTAATAACCGGTTTGGCTTGGCCGGTTCAACCAAACCGGCCAGCCTTCTATTATTAGCCGCGACCCAACAGAGGGTCGCTACAGATCATTCGCGCGAAACAGAGAGGGTGGCGACGGTTTCGTGCGTAAGAACAAGGTAGGTTTTTCTTTTCTCCGATTTTAGCAAGTGATTATCTTCGAGGGTAAGAAATAGTAATTCCTTTTCATTCTTATAATTATCAGTGTTATTTTGGGAGAGATTGATGAACGAGAGAAACGGTTGAGAGAAAGAAGGAAAAAGGTTTGTAGAATTTTCTTCCATATTTTTTTATATAAATTTCTTTCGTTTACTTCGTTTAAAGTGAACAATGTATTTCTTAAAGGTAGAGGAAGAGAATTGAAGCAAATAGAGAATTTTGGAAGAGAAAGAAGGATTTTTGGGAGATTTGGAAAATCCCATTGTAAGAAATTTCTATCATGAAACTATTCTTGAGTTTTATTTGATAAAGCAAATTCATTAAAACTTCATTTCTTGATGATAGAGATTTGGAGAGAGATTCGAGGTAACACCCTTCGTCGAAGGCCTGAAAAGTTTAAAGTGGGTAATTATAATTATGAAATTCAAATTGTTGCATTATTCTTCTGCTTTCAAAGTTTTAATTAAAGACTATAATATACGAAATGTTGAAAGATTTACTGCCTAAGTAGTTGTGATTATTATTCCAATAAGAAATAAATGAATTGAATAACATATGAATGAAAAGAAAATACCGTATGTATTAAAGAAATATTGAAAAGAAACGACATATGAAATAGAATAGAAATGTTATGGTAAATGTAAAAGAAAGGAAAAAGGATATATATGAATAGTTCAGGAGTTCACCCCCTTATGGTATTGGCTGGGGACGCCGTACTCGTGCACGAAAAAGGAAAAGGAAAAGGAAAAGGCTATGGAAATGGAAAAGGTAATCAAATGGAAAAGGTTGTACCTTAGGGTACTTTGAGACAGTGCTCCTGTGCAAAGCAATTGGAAAGAAAAGAAACATGAATGAAACATTAAAGCTATAAAATGTTTTAAATTGTTTGGAAAGAAATTATCTAGAGATGTAAATTATTGAAAAGAATGAATTAATGTTAAGAAATAACACGATGCCTATTAAAGAATAATAATAATTATTATTAAATAGTTACCCACTGAGTTTACTTAGTAAACTCAAACCACAAGTTTAAATGTTTCAGGTAATTCCAAAGAAAAGAAATGGCTGAAAGAGAAGAACATGTTTACAGAAGGCGACGTGCAAATGACAACAAGTAATTTTTCTTTTGTGTTTAGTGGCTCTTTAGTACAAATGAAGTAGTATTGTTTAAAAAATTTTATCGTCCGACTTTCGTACCCGCCTCGTTAGATCAAGCATTCGGGTCCGACCGTGACAAAAGTGATATCAGAGCCCAATTAAGATCTTTATCATACTGAAAGAGCCATTAGGATGATTATAAATGATTATAAGGTTAAATGTTTATGTTATGATCAACAGGAACCAAAATGAATATGAAGAAGATGAAGAAAAGGAAAGAACAACACCCAATGTTCCTGTTAATTCTGATGCATTGGCTCAAATGATGACAGCTGTGACTCAGCTAATTCAAGATTCAAGAAATCAACCATCGGAGAGTAGTAGTGGTGGTGGGATGATTATAGACAAATATCTGAAATTATTTCAAGATATGAGACCACCATTATTCAAAGGAGTAGAGGGACCAATAGAGGCTGAAAATTGGTTGTTGAGGATTGAAAAGATATTAGAAGGTATGAACTGTCCAAAAGAGATAAAAGTTTCCTTGGCAACCTTTACACTAGAAGAAGAAGCTGAAAGGTGGTGGAGAGGGCTGTATCAAGACAAATTTGAAGGAATACCTTGCATGCAAATCAAGTGGGATGACTTCTCTTAGATATTCAGAGATTGGTTCGTACCACTTACGGTGAGAAGACAGATACGGGATAAATTTATGAGATTAGTGCAAGGAGAAAAATCAGTGATGCAGTATGAGGCTGAATTCACCACCCTGTCCAGATATGCTCCCCAGTTAGTACAAACGGCAGAGGAAAAATGTCATAAGTTTCTATCTGGACTGAAGGATGTAATTAGGCAACCCCTAGTGCCTTTTGAAATTGAAGATTATGTAGTGCTAGTGGAAAAAGCTAGAAGGATAGAAGCAGACCTGCAAAATACTCAAAAGAGATGCGATTTTTAGAAGAGCAAAAGTGGTGAAGTTATGGAAATTTCTCAGAATTCACATAGCAAGTCTTTTTTACAAGGTGGGAAATTTAATTGGAAAAAGACAAAGTCTGGCAGTAGTGATAGTTCAAGTTTGAATAGTTGCAGTAAGTGTGGAAGACAACATAAAGG
>NW_021502997.1:0-267 GCF_001605985.2 Dendrobium catenatum
ATATTCTAGGTCGCCAAAAAGTTTGAAAATCATTTATGATTATTACATTTGATCCATCAATTCTTCTTAATTATCCGTGCATGCTTTTATTTGAAAAAACAACAATTATTTTATTTACGCTTCATTTGAGATAGATTTTTTCCGCTAATTATGATCTATTTGGGACAACTATAACTTTTTGTAAAGATTGTCGTCAAATCATTAAAGGGAAAATAACTTTTTTTGAAAATTGTTGCAAAAAACTTCCTAACATAATTTTTTTAATAT
>NW_021502998.1:0-296 GCF_001605985.2 Dendrobium catenatum
TCCAGAAAAAACTATAAATAGAGCCCTCATTCTACACTAAGGGGGAGGGAGGGAAGAGAGAGAAGAAGAAGAGGAGAAAGGGGAAAAGGAGATTCGAATTCCTCATCTCCTCGACCACCGTCGGAGCTCTTCCTGCCGCCTAAAGACGCCGGAACTCTGCCGGATTTTCAGGAAACGCCAGGAATTCGCAGAATTTTGTAAACTTCGTGGAAGAAACAAAATGTACTTGGATTATCCCAACTTGTGGGACGAAATCCTCCATTTGTAATCTACAAAATCACTAGTGGAACTTTGCA
>NW_021502999.1:0-254 GCF_001605985.2 Dendrobium catenatum
CCCTCATGATATCAGTGTCTTCCATGTCAATTGCCTACCTGAGGATAATAGCACCATCTATTTGTTCAATGGGAAATTTGTTCAGGACGTCGTTTTCATGCTTAGAAAAGTTGAATGTGGTGAAATATATCTACAGTTGTGGATATTGTTATGATGCATTATTATTTTGTTTTATGATGTATATGTTTAACCATATATATATATAGTCAATTTTATTAGAACTCGGTTGTAGTTATCTTCAATAATAGTCAATT
>NW_021503000.1:0-269 GCF_001605985.2 Dendrobium catenatum
TTGATTACTTTGTCATATTATTCTATCATATATTTTTCTGAAATGAAGTTTTGAACAGATCACTTTTCTTAACTGATTTCTTTTCTGAATTAGATTTCTATCTTAAAAATAGTTTTAATCTATAAGGAGTTCGAGCTAGGGTTAACAAATTAGTTTTCTACCTTTTTTGGATTTCAACATAGTTAATTCATTTCTTATTGATTTTTAATCCAATCATAAGGGAAGTTTATCATTTACTAGAGTTGATCGATTAAAAAATAAAAATAATA
>NW_021503001.1:0-342 GCF_001605985.2 Dendrobium catenatum
AGCAGGATTGGAGATTGATCAAGACTGTCAGACGAATTCTTTCACTATGGATGCCTGGGGCGTCACACTCCTTTTCTTACATATCTAATTTGATCTCCGTTTTGAAAGCCTAATAAAACTCCATTTATGAAAGTTTTCAAAGAAGCCCTCTCAATAAAGGCCTTCTTTAATAAGCTTCAAATAACCAGTCCTCATTATTTGAAGGCATTAAATGTGAAAAATGAGTGGATCAACTAAAGTTCTAAATGCTCTTGGCTAACAAAAGAAGAAGCTGACCTTAAATTTCTCTATAAAAAAAATAAGCAGGAACTATGACACCTTGAAAATCAATATATGATTCTA
>NW_021503002.1:0-426 GCF_001605985.2 Dendrobium catenatum
AGTCATAGATCCATTTTAGACCCAAAATTTTGAAAATTCATAACTCTTATAATTCTTAGAATTAGGTTGCAAAATTGCTATGGTGTACTTGCATATCTTTGAGGGTTAGATGAAAAACATTTCAAACCAATTTGAACATGAAAGACACCTAGGAAAAATAGTTAAGGAAAAGGTCTAGACAATTTAGAAAAATCTTAGGAAATTGTACACACACTAAATAGGGATGAAACTTCAAAACATTAAATTTAGTGACATTATGTACCTTAGGTTTAAATTTCACTTGATTTGAAAGTCATTAGGTCAGAAAATTAAACAAATCAAATTTCAATCTTTTTTAGGAGTCCTAAAATTCAAATTTTTTTAATAAATTCAAATTAAGATTAAAAATTTTAAATAATATCTCAAACTGGCCATATATTAATTCTA
>NW_021503003.1:0-254 GCF_001605985.2 Dendrobium catenatum
TGCTGTTGCGCCTCCCATAGCGCCTCCAAGCTCCGATCGCCGTCGAGCCTGGGCTGGTTGCTTCCTTCGGCCATGTCCACGGTCAGCTAGCTCTGATACCAGTTCTGATGCAGCGGGTGCCACCGGAAGAACCTGAAAGGGAAGAAACTGAATAAAACAGTAAAGTTTAGCTGATAACTTCTATTGTATATCTTCTATTCCCCCAATGGTTTGTAAAAACATATATGTATGCCAAGGCCCCTGGGCACGATGGC
>NW_021503004.1:0-421 GCF_001605985.2 Dendrobium catenatum
GTCGCGATCCAGCGCGGGCGGGATCCGTCTCGTCTCAGGTCGGGTCGTGACAAGATTTGTCATAGCCAATACATTTATAGTGCCCATAAAAAGAAGGAAAATCACTCATAAGATCTTTTTGAGCATACAAAACTTTTCTAGGCCAAACCAAACCTCATTAGGATATTTCTTGGTGATATCCAATTTGATTAAAATACGAGCAACTGAAGGTCTAGAACCAGACGTTGTAGCATTATCTGATTGGAGGGGTGGACAAAGAGGGAGCCCAACTCGAATAAAATGCGTTGAGAAAATAAATATAGTCGAAGCTTAGGAAATGAAACCCAAATAAAAAACACAATAGATCACTAGCTAAGATTAAACAAAGGAGACCATTTGATTAACTTCATAAAATAATTGTTAACACAATATGAACCCCTTA
>NW_021503005.1:0-201 GCF_001605985.2 Dendrobium catenatum
ATGTATAATCCAGAGCGTTAGCAGCTAAGTATGAGACGATATCTTCTTTGCCACCATGAGAAATTTTGTTTCTACTATTCCAACCGAAATAGATCATTGAACAATAAAGATTACCCATCAGAAGATTCTTCTCAGAATAATTCCGTAGATTCTTAAGACATTCATCTAAAGAATTAAATATAGGCGGATAAAAATTCCAGT
>NW_021503006.1:0-237 GCF_001605985.2 Dendrobium catenatum
TCGCCGGTGAAAGTTTCTTACGCGATTTTTTCCGGCGGCTAAAAAACCGTCGTAAAGCCGTCGGTAGTCCAAAAAACCGCCGGTTAATATAGACTAACCGCCGGATTTCGACGTTTTTCCTGTAGTGACTCCCAATAAAACTCCAAATCATGATGAGGTAAATCCAATGAACCCTATGTCTGTCACGACCCGACCCGACCGGGACGGATCCCGCCCGGGCCGGATCGCGACAGAACC
>NW_021503007.1:0-611 GCF_001605985.2 Dendrobium catenatum
TCAAATTAAATTCAGCATGAGATACATTATAAAATTTAAAGCTTGCACTTTTCTTTAAAATCAAATTGAAAGGGACTGATTGTAATTTGAGTGAATAAAAACATACACACACACATAAAGAGATCATATAAAATGTTTATACTTATCGTACTGGATGATATTCGTTCATACAGGACGATCAGACAGTTATCTCCTATAGAGCATATGGAATGAATAAGAACTTGCTCGAAAAATATTTCTAAGTCCTATTCGTCCAGGATGAAATTAATTATCGTCCTGGACGATTGGTTCATTGTAAAATTTTCTTCCAGATGAAAATAAATTATTATCCGTGGCGACTGGTCCTCTGGAAAAATTTCGTCCCGACGAAATCAAAAATCATCCTGGATGATCTGAACACTGGAAATTTTTTGTCCAGACGAAAATAAATTATCGTCCGTGGCGACTGGTCCTCTGGAAAAATTTCATCCCGACAAAATCAAAAATCGTCCAGGACGATCAGAACTCTAGAAAATTTTTGTCCACACGAAAATAAATTATCGTCCGTGGCGATTGGTTCTCTGGAAAATTTTCATCCAGACGAAGTCAAGAATCGTCCAGGACGATCGGTT
>NW_021503008.1:0-265 GCF_001605985.2 Dendrobium catenatum
GTTAGAGTGACCAAGATGATCATCTGTCATCAAACACAAGTTTGTTATCTCTTCTTCAGCTTCAGTTTCAAAAGTGTCAAATGCAGAATATGCCTAAAAAGACTTTGGGGTTCTTAGCTTGCCCTTCTTAAACTTAGGTTTCTTCTCACCCTTCTCCTTGCTTGGGTGAGGTTTAAGTGTAGGGTGATTAGATTTTACATGTCTGACTTCCTGCATTCAAATAAAATCACATCAAAAGAACCTTTAGAATTTTTGTTATTCTTAC
>NW_021503009.1:0-311 GCF_001605985.2 Dendrobium catenatum
TGTCTTCGTACAGCTGATCGTCCCGTACGAACTAGTTCGTCCGGTATGAACGGTTATTACTAGGTCTATTCTAGAAACTGCTGAAAACCATTCTAAGTCGGTTAATTGTTTGGACGAAAATTTATTTGTCTAGACGAAATTTTTACAGAGGACCGATCGTCCTGGACGATAATTTAATTCGTCTGGACGAAAATTTTCCAAAGGACCGATCGCCATGGATGATAATTTAATTTTGTCTGGAAGAAAATTTTCCAGAGAACCAATCATCCTGGAAGATTGTAAAATTCGTCCTAGACGAATAGGACTTAAAA
>NW_021503010.1:0-205 GCF_001605985.2 Dendrobium catenatum
CTAAATAGGCATTCTAATAATTTGTCAACACATCTTATAGACTATTTGTGGCACCTAAGTCTTTGACTTAAAGAATTCTGATGAAAATAAATATGACATGGCAAGAAATAGTATCTCCATAGAAGCTTCTTCTATAAAATAAGTTTCATCGTTTACTTGAGGCAAGTTGCCTTACTATGGCTAAATGTTGATGAACATAGCTAAT
>NW_021503011.1:0-227 GCF_001605985.2 Dendrobium catenatum
TATCCCGAATAACAATGCCAACTCCTCCTGCATTTGAATTAATAAGAGCTCCATCAACATTCACCTTTAGCCAGCCTATAGGGGGGGGATACTAAGAAGAGGGTGTAAACAATCCAGAGGATTGAAGAGTATCCCGTTGCTCCAAACTGAAAGAAAGCAAACCTTGATTGAAAACCTCCAAAATACTTGATGCAATAAAATCAGGCGTACATCTATCCTTCCCATGC
>NW_021503012.1:0-547 GCF_001605985.2 Dendrobium catenatum
ATTTACTTTGGTTCATTATTCTATAAGATATTTTTTTCTTAAAATAGGTGATGATGGATTCTTTTTCTTCATATTCAATTGACTTTTTGAGTTTGGTCATTGATTTCAAAAGACGATTCTACCCTAAGATAAAGTCCGAGCTAAGGGTAATCATGATCGGAAATTCTACTATTCTGTGGATTATGGATGATGTTAATTCATTAACTCACAAATTTTTAAAATCAATCACATGGAATACTACATCATCTTCATGCCTTGATTAAAAAAAAAAGGGGGTCTTATGGTTTGCTTTTGTTCTTGGTTCCCTCCTTTTTGATATGTCAAAAGGGGGAGTAGCTTTAGGGTATTTTTTTTGCACTTTCAATTCCGTATGTTACACTGCTATTTTTTAAATTCTTGTCGTAGTATTTTGCTATCATCAAAAAGGGAGAGATTGTTGCAAATTCAGGTTTATAAACTATATTTTGATGATTGGAAAACACTCTTACTTGACTTGGACTGTCTAATTGGAGTAATTATTCCATCAGGTTACTGAATGCATCTGAAA
>NW_021503013.1:0-269 GCF_001605985.2 Dendrobium catenatum
CTTTTGATATGTTTCTGATATGATATTTCTGTACGATTTGAGTATTTTCTATAAAGTTTCTACCGGTTATTTTGAGTTATGTGTGATTTTATCTAATAAAAAATTATCAGGATGTTGGAAATTGTTGCTTCAGTTCAAGTAAAGCTTTGGAATGCCGTTTTATTCGATTTCTAATAATTTGGTATTTTTCATGAACTGTGCATTTTTGCAACGACGTCTGTCTACTATACGATATTTTAAGGGGTTTTTCTGCATTGAGCTAAATTGAA
>NW_021503014.1:0-295 GCF_001605985.2 Dendrobium catenatum
AGAGAGAGAGAGTAAGAGAGAGAGAGAGAGAATGAGAGAGAGAGAAAGCAAGAGATAAAGAGAAACCACGAAAGAGGAAGAGAGAGAGAGGAGGGAGAGAGAGAGAGAGCAATAGAGAGAGAGAAATAGAGAGAGAAAAAGAGCAAGAGAGAGAGAGCAAGAAGAACGATGGGAGAGAGCAAGAGAGTGGAAGGAGCAAGAGAGTGCAAGAGAGAGAGAAAGAGAGTAAGAGAAAGTAAAAGAGAGCAAGAGAGAGCAAGGGAGAGAAAGAGCAAGAGAGAGAGAGGGAGAGAGA
>NW_021503015.1:0-231 GCF_001605985.2 Dendrobium catenatum
TCCTCAAGATTCGTGCTCAATCAAGATGATTTTCAATGATGTATTAATTTCTTCTTTAAATTTTAAGAATGATAAAGATTTAACAAAAATTTTTTCCTTAGTCACAAATTTTTAAAATTTATTTTAGTCAAATCAAAATATAATGTTTAAATATTATTAAATCAAAATAAGATTTAGGGCTTTGCCCCAAAATAAAATAAGATTTAAATATTATATAAAAATTTTTAGACT
>NW_021503016.1:0-200 GCF_001605985.2 Dendrobium catenatum
ATTGAGCATTCACTTTTGTCCTTAATGGAAACACATGACAGCATTTTCTCTTTAATAGGATGTGTATTGAAAATGTTTATTTTGGTTGGAAATTATCGTTGGCGGTCTCAAAATTAATTAAGCTTTGTTTTCTTGGAATATGAAAATTAGTTAATATTTTGAATTTTCTAAAGCTTATAATGAGTGAATTTTTCAAAGCT
>NW_021503017.1:0-258 GCF_001605985.2 Dendrobium catenatum
CTGCCAGCATGCCCAGGCCCTGGCTGACAGGCCGACGTAGCCAATTCAAATGTACTAAGAAGTACTCAAATAAGTGCTTTTTGGCATCGAGTTGACATGTTGGGAACTCATGTGTGCATGCACAAGCAAATAGTGCTATGAAATGGCAAAAAAAATTAAGCTTTTTGGGCAATTTTGAACTACGGGGGCATTTTTGGTGCTGTTTGCACTATTTGACTAATGGGGGGTAGGCTGAACATAGAGCAGAGCCACAAAACT
>NW_021503018.1:0-211 GCF_001605985.2 Dendrobium catenatum
TATTCAACACGTTCCTGATCTGTGGCATATGCGTCTCAGCCACCCCTCTGCCTCAATTCTGGCCGCCATCTCTAAACGCAACAGCAACATCAACACTATACACTCCATGTGTAACGCGTGTAAAATGGCAAAATGCCATCGGTTACCTACCTCACCGTCTAAATCTGTAACTGAATTTTCTTTTTCTCTTATTCATTCGGACGTTTGGGGT
>NW_021503019.1:0-500 GCF_001605985.2 Dendrobium catenatum
TTAGTATTAAAAAAAAGTAGTAGTTGTGTCGAGCGATCAAATCGGGTCTGCTCCACTCGTCGCTTGTTGTCGCGTCACCGGCAATGTTGTCGCTGCCTCGGCTACCGCGCTGTCCCTAAACTCTAAACGGGTCGGGTCGGGTTGACCAAAATCCGAAGCGGGTTGGGTTCGGGTCCGAAAAATCGACCCGTCTGCAAAAACGAGTCGGGTTGACCCGAACCCGAATAGTGACGGGTCAATTTTGGGTTCAACCTGATCTCGACCCGTGACCCGAAATGAACACCCCTAGCTGCAGTAGTACTTTGCAACCGTTTAAATCACTGCATAAAGTAGGGCTATTATTTTCTCTCCTAGCGAAAGAAAAATAGCTATAAACATCCTTATAGTAGACATCGAACACGGCAGTCTTACATCCATTATAGAACTACTACTAACCTTTTTGTAGCAGTTAAAACCACTGTAACATCGGTGGTCGATAAGGCCACTTTCACTTTCGACGA
>NW_021503020.1:0-273 GCF_001605985.2 Dendrobium catenatum
TATTTAAGTAAACAAAAGTTTTACATTTGGGGGAAATAATGCACTATATAGTATAGATAGAATTAATCTTCTAAAATTTCTAAATAAATGCAGTCTCATATTCCAAAATTAAACTTTTAGTGAAAAATTTAGTTAAATATAAATATCTTTGGTGGGATTGAGCTAAATTTTTTGTGAAAAAATAACTTCCTGATGAACTTTGCCTTTGGATTTCTTATGAGATTTGTACCATTCATGATATTATAGATAAATAGTAATCTTAATTTAAATCTA
>NW_021503021.1:0-2252 GCF_001605985.2 Dendrobium catenatum
ATGAGGGCGAAATCTCTGGGTAGTGTCTTATCTAAATTCCAATCTGCCTTCTGAAAATTCCACCAGGAACACATCCTAAAAAATTGGAATTTTTCGGAGCCTACATGGAGTCCTAATTACATATTATATACACTCGCAAGCACGTGTTTGTAGATTCGATTGTGAATGTTGTAAATTAATGTTTATTATGCACTTTATAGGGGCTTAACTTGGCTGTGTATAATTTGAATTTTTATCTTCATAAGCCCCATAAGGAATCTTTCTTCGTCTATAATAGATGAGCTACCAAATCTCTAGTGCATTCCAGTTCAAGTCAAAATGTGTTAAGAGTTTTAAAGGAAAGAATGAAGTTTTCTTCATACTCGTTTGCGAGCTGCAAAGTTCCTTCTACATTCCATTTGTTCAAATCTTGTCTTTTCTTCATCACGATATAAGTAACATTTCAAGTAATTATTTTACAATTTTGTTTTTTATTCATGTCATTGTCCAAACGCATTTAAATTTTAATCTTTTATAGCCCTATTAGTAGAAATTTTGGCAACATTTCAACTTCACCTTGTAGGAGAGGGAATGTAGGAAGAGTTGTGCCTTCACACTACACTTGAGAAAAATGACTAAATTTTAATTAGAAGCACTGTTTAAATGCAATTAAGCAAAAAAAAGCATCAATCAAAATCTTAGTTAAGAAGTAGGAAAAAAAAAAAGATTTTTGTATGCTCACTGGAGTGTGCGTGAGGATATGGGAGGGAGATTTTGATTCTGATTTTTTTAAAAATATTTTTGCTATATATAGCAACAAAATTCAATGCATTTCCACAAGCAATACTTTCAATCTTCCCTTAGTAAGAATGAAGAAATGTTTAGGTTATTAAGTTTCATTTTTAGGATTATCATCTTAATTAGCAAAATAATAGTTTCATTATTATTTTATATATGCATAAACTTTTTCTTTTTAATTAACATATTATTCATGTTAGTTTCTATCTTTCAAAATATAATAATATTTTAAATTTTGAATTAACTGAACTTGAGTTTATGTAATTATATCTCCAATCAAAATTCTTACTATTTATATAATAGCGCAGATGTTTTTATGTGTTGAATTAAATATGTAGTTGTAGTAAATACTAAATAGTTAGTTTATTATTATTATTATTATTATTATTATTATTATTATTATTATTATTATTATTATTATTATTATTATTATTATGTTATTACGGGTTTAATAGTTCTTAATTAACTATTACTAATTTGAGGATTTGTTACTTATTTTATATAATGAAACACATCACAAGTTAATGGCATTGAATAGATTTTAGTTAAATTTAATTTAAATATAGATTAATTTTTTCTTCAACAGAAGATGTGAATTAGGTCGAGCTCAGTGTAATTTGAATAAGGATTTTGTGTTAATATCAATTAAGGAAAAGGAGCATCACTAAATTTATATTAGAGAGAAGTAAAAACGGAAAACTCTCATATGGTTTTCATTAAAATGGGAAAGAAAATTTATATTAGAGAGAAGTAAAAACGGAAAACTCTCATATGGTTTTCATTAAAATGGGAATTCTCTTTCGGTTTTCATGGAAAATGATTTTTAGTTTTGCATTTTCCTTTTTTCCCATTTTCTTCTTTCTCTTCCAAGAGTTCACATGCTTTTTTGCTGATAAATATAAAACTTTCAATTTTAACATGGAATATTATTAACTATTATTAGTTTTTTTTTTTCATTTTATATCATTAAAATGTGAAAAGGGAAAGAAGATCTTACTCTAAATTGTAAGGATTTCAGGCCAATGAACTTGAGTAGAAATTACAAGAACAATATTTCGAGTTAATGACAAGCTTGATCCTATTCTATATATCATAAAATTAGGATATAAAATTAATTCAATTAAACTCTCACTAAATAATAAACATACAATATAAATAACATTAATATAGATAGAAAACAAATTTATTGGCCGCTAATTTAGCTTTGAGTTATTATTAGGTTGGTTGGTAATTAGTTTGTCTTTACTTGATGATAATCAACATCAAATACCTCTAATGGTGCTATGGTGACAATTGCCCTCCTTCAGGGCCAATAGTAATCAACATGATTGGATGCTATCTGGTTATATGAAAATGGACCCCTTCTTTGCCATGCCTATGATGGGATAAGATAGACCTGTCAATTTCGGGTCAAGGGTCGGGTTCGGGTCAACCCGGAACTGACCCGGAACTATTCGGGTTCGGGTCAACCCGAC
>NW_021503022.1:0-322 GCF_001605985.2 Dendrobium catenatum
ATAACTAATTATTCTTAATAATAAATAATTATAAATATTTATATTTTATTATACTTAACTATAACCAAATAGGGTTTAGGCTTGATTTGAGTCGGGTTTAGCCAAATCTTATTAAACGAGATTAACAGAAACATAGAGTTAAACTCTCTGTTTTAAGTGACTCGGCTGCAGAAGCGCGCGGAAGGCAGGGAGATGGCTACCTTCGCTCGAGCAAGTGAGCTCCTGTCGTAGCTTTCGATCAATATGTCCTAACTTTCGAAATGACAGAAGGAGAACATCATCGGGGGAGATGGAAGCGGATAGGGCTTGGGATCGATCGGCT
>NW_021503023.1:0-473 GCF_001605985.2 Dendrobium catenatum
TTAGAGAGATTGTATGCATGCTTCTTGAAGATTATTAAACTCATTGGATCAAGCTCATCCGACTAGCCCAAGAATGCTTAGACCAAATTTGATTAGCTCAATCATTTACAAACGATTTGATTCCTTATTTCCTTACAGGTTCACATAGAGATCTATCAGATCTTCTCAGGTTCTTTGGGCCTTAGGCTTCGGCTTCGTTTGGGACGGCTTTTTTATTGTTCTTTAAAACAGAGTTTTAATACAAAAATAAAAAAATTTGTTCTAAAACTCCGTTTTAAAAAGCAATAAAAAAGCCGTCCCAAACGAAGCCTTCGTTTGGGACGGCTTTCTTTCTGCTTCCTAGTACAAAAATTAATTTTTTTTATACTATGCAGCTGTTTTGGGAAGCAATAAAAAAAGCCGTCCAAACAAAGCCTTAGTTCAACCAAATTCAAGAGTATGATTTTCTAGCTTGATCTTTTTGCAGTGGTTTG
>NW_021503024.1:0-201 GCF_001605985.2 Dendrobium catenatum
GTACTACGGTAGTGAAAAGCTATAATCCTAACGGTAACGAGGAAGCACTTCCCTGTCCACCTGGCAAACAGCGGCTCTCTCATGTGGAACAAGGAATATTCCACATCAGTTCACCCCTGCTACAGAAAGATTCATATCCGATGAATCAAGTTCAGTGTTGACCGAGTCAGGCGGGTAGTAATGGCTAATGTCGGCGACATT
>NW_021503025.1:0-235 GCF_001605985.2 Dendrobium catenatum
TAGAAAGCAAATTCTTTATTCTTTTTTCAAGTCTAAGACAACTCATCATGGCATCATGACTCTGTCTAGATATCGATAAGCCTGTCACAAAATCCATAGCAATATCATCCCATTTTCACTCTGGGATTGGCAATGGCTGAAGTAATCCACCTATCTTTTGATGCCCGTCCTTGACTAATTAACAAGTGGCACACTTCGTAACATAATCAGCCACGCTCTTCTTCAACTCAGGCCA
>NW_021503026.1:0-845 GCF_001605985.2 Dendrobium catenatum
C
Source organism: Dendrobium catenatum (assembly GCF_001605985.2). Taxonomy (NCBI): domain Eukaryota; kingdom Viridiplantae; phylum Streptophyta; class Magnoliopsida; order Asparagales; family Orchidaceae; genus Dendrobium; species Dendrobium catenatum. Next base: position 2 of record NW_021503026.1, read on the forward strand.
TCCAAACTTGCAGAAAGTTGCTATAAAAATTCTCAGCCAAACATCATCTTCATCCGGATGCGAAAGAAATTGGAGTGTTTTTGAACATATCCACTCAAAGAGACGGAATTATTTGGAGCATCAACGACTCAACGATCTTGTATATGTTCGATATAATCTGAATTTAAAGAATAGGTATGATCTAACATTAAATTTATATACAAGTGTCAATTTAAGTATTATGTATAATCTGAACATAAAATTATTTATTCATTTTTTAGGTTTCAACTTTAAAAAAGATATTATGACCCTCTGGACTACACTTGTGTTGAAAAGATTGATTTTTGGATACTTGACAATGAAACAACTCCAGAACTTGACTTGCAGGATTTGAAAAATGAGATATACAAAGAGAATGCAATACCAGTTGTTGAAGAACAAAATATATCATTTAATCAACAAGGACATTGTAAGTTGACATTGAAATTTGAATATATTATTTAATTGAAAGCAAAAATAATATCTTATTTTTTATTTCTTATTTGTTGGTGAAGGTGATTTAGAGAATGAAGAAGATGTAGGCGACATAATCGGGCTCGATCAATCGGATGCATTTGAGTTTGAAGATTTTGGTGAAGCGAGACCTGGACCCTAAACTTATATAGATAGATTTGATGATGCTAATTTATGAGATCTTTGAAACTATTGAACTGAGAAAGTGAAACTTTGATTTTAATTATGATTATGTTTTGTTTTTGTTATCAGTTGATTCATATATGAAACTTGTTTGATCTTACATATATGTTATGTTTTTGTTTATTTGTATTGTTTTTAATCCCTTTGTTGCCATTTAGTTTGCTTGTTA
>NW_021503027.1:0-238 GCF_001605985.2 Dendrobium catenatum
TTCAACTCCGATCACTCTTCTGTCAGTTCTTATGTGTCTAAACAAAAAGTTGAAATCACTAAGCATGACTTAGGTGCTTTTCTCAACTTAAGAACTGAAGGTTTTAGAGCCCACATTCTTATGAACGATAACACCTTCAAGTGGTTTGAAATCAATAGGGTGATTAGAGCAAATGGCTTAGATTATCATATTGCTAGAGTTTCTAGAATGATAAAAAATGCTCGAATCATCCAGCACA
>NW_021503028.1:0-273 GCF_001605985.2 Dendrobium catenatum
AGAGAACCATTCATCCTTTCACACTCTCCAAGTGTGGGCAGAGGACCCGTCCATCCTTTCACACTCTCCCGGTGTAGGCAGAGAACCCTTCGTCCTTTCACACTCTCCAAGTGTAGGCAGAGGACCCATCGGTTGTTCACACTCTCCAAGTGTATGCAGGAACCTTTCATCCTTTTACACTTTCCAAGTGTCGACAGAGAACTGGATCTCCTTGACAGATCTTCTCACAAAAAATTTAGAAGGAAGAGAGAAAAGAGTGAAGCAATCAAAAAC
>NW_021503029.1:0-206 GCF_001605985.2 Dendrobium catenatum
TTTCAAAATTACGCTCCATGAAAGGCATTGAGGGGTTAATATCTTCTGCTACTGTATAATTGGAGGTGTCATAATATGAATGTTCCCCTTGACTAAGTCTAGGTTGAACTCTTGGAAGCTGCCCTATTGGACGACCATCTAAGTCATCTTCAACATTTCTTGGAACTTCTCTAACACTAGCCATAAATGTTTCAGATATGCGAGTG
>NW_021503030.1:0-393 GCF_001605985.2 Dendrobium catenatum
GATTTCTGGAAAACTTGTATGTCTACCTTTTTATAATCTATAGATTATCACATATGAATGCTTATAAAAGAAGGTTATTCTACACCTACATGTGAACTAAATGGCATGAAAACTGAACTTCTTTTTCTTTTAATGGACTTTTGATGATAGAGATCTAGCACAACTTAATGCAAAATATTTGAACTACTATTTCTGTGCACTAAAATCTAAAGATTAAATGCGTATCTCAACTTGTTCTACTTGTAAAGAAGTATGGGATAGATCATGTATTACTTATGAATGCACAAGTGAAGTTAGGCATGATAAAGTTAACAAAATCTTGAGATGTTTACCTTCTTCCTTTGATGCTAAGAATGCTGCTATAACTGAATCTAAGGATTTGAATATTTATTT
>NW_021503031.1:0-228 GCF_001605985.2 Dendrobium catenatum
ACAGGTCCATTCTCTGTATTATCAATAGGATCAATTAGAACAAGTCACACGCTCATATTCCGGAAATGAAATATCGAAACAAAGAAATTTCACGATCGAACTACCAGAATGGTCTCTAAATCCAAGTCTTAGGTAATCTGAAGTTGAAGTATTAAGTATTTGAAGCATTAAGTAAGTCTAAGTAAAAGAATCTTTTTTGATACGTGAATGAGACAGGGCACAGGGTAC
>NW_021503032.1:0-342 GCF_001605985.2 Dendrobium catenatum
TTTTATCTTATATTTTTTTAATAAATTATGTATATTATTTAAGATTTATGTATGATAAAAATATTAAATAAATAGCTAGGTATATATATTTGAATATTTACAGTTTTTAGATTTTAACCATTTAAGTTAAAATTAATTTATAAATTCAATTATGTATAGCAAGTTGACTATATGTTTAAATCATTAATATTAATGATGTTTAATGATGTAATTAATAATGACTCTAATTCGATAAGAAAACTAATAAATAAGTTTGAATAAGATTTTAAAACTCAAGTCTTATTTAAGCTTGGCTTGAACTAGTTAAGAAAATAAATAAACAAGCTTGAGTAGTGTTCGAGT
>NW_021503033.1:0-225 GCF_001605985.2 Dendrobium catenatum
TAGACTAAATTAAAATAGGAAACAAATAAAAAAAAAAAAGGGGGGAAAGGGAGGTGGTCGGCAGCAAGGAATCCAAGGCCGGCGGTTTGGAATCCAAGGCCGGCGGTATGGGGGCTCAGGTGGAGGTGTGGCCGAGGGTGTTGGATGGGGAAATTGTGGAGGGGAAAATTCAGGAGCGAGGAAATCCAGCGGCTAGATGAGGAGGGAGGAGATATGGGAGAAACA
>NW_021503034.1:0-303 GCF_001605985.2 Dendrobium catenatum
CCACGAAAGAGAGCAGTGAAGTTTCTACTTATAGACTGGAGGCCTTATTGAGCAATTTCTCAAATGTTTTAATGATAAAACCTTTTAAAAGAAAGGCTGCCGGTCCATAAATGTTTTTAAGCAGAATCTTAATTGCATGTTGATCCTGCAATTGAGGTTTGCATTTCATGCTCAAATTTCTCCATCTAAGTATATAGTCAACTAGCTTTTCCCCAGGCTTCTGTTTCTCTATCACTAGATCTCCAACAGTAACATTGTGCTGACTACCTGCAAATCTCTTCACAAACATGTTCTCTAACTCTG
>NW_021503035.1:0-265 GCF_001605985.2 Dendrobium catenatum
AGAACAAGGGAAAGATGAGAGAGAGATTTTATATCCCATAGATCGGTGGAGGCAATAGTGCATGCCAAGAGAAAGTTTTTGAGAATTTGGATGGAGTGAAATGGGCAAACAGTAGAACAGGAGGAGATTAGAATTTCATGAATTAGGTATGTTAATCATTATTTTTAATTGGCATCTTATTATTTGTACTTTATTTGCTTTTTTAAAATTAATATAATTAATAAGTAATAATAAAAACTATATATTTGAAGTAATTAATATAATT
>NW_021503036.1:0-240 GCF_001605985.2 Dendrobium catenatum
TATTTCATTTGATATTTTCTGAGAATGAAAGAGAAAAAAAGTTAAGGGTTTACGGGAGGTCGAACGATGAAGATGAGTTTGTAGTTGTTAGATCCATTCATTATAGATCAACGATAGTGATTAAGCCTGATCAGTAACTCGTTTGAATATCTTAAAATTATGATTATCCAGATCCTTATCCAACCAAATCTACACCATTGATTCAAATTGTGGGGCTTTATTTAGTCGTTCGATCTCCAG
>NW_021503037.1:0-877 GCF_001605985.2 Dendrobium catenatum
AGAAAAGTTGTATTAGAAAAGAATAAGTAAGTTCAGATGTTTAACATTCTCTGAATTTGACATAATTAAAAACTGAAGTGAATGTCTTGACAAAATAAATCGGATGAACCTATTATAACCTAAGTTCAAGTTTATTAACGTATTAAGATCTCTCAAAATATAAAATAATAAAAAAAAACTTTTTAGAACCGCCCAACAAAATTTTTAGGAACTGTGTAGTAATGATCATAATGACACAAACTATTATAAAATGTCTGGTTCTTATACATTTAAGGAGAATATTTAGTGGAGATAATTCTTAAAATCTTGTTAACCATTTAGAAATCCAAGTGCCTTATCTGATTTTTTTTTTTCTTTTGTATAGACTTCTCTATCTTTCACAACTGTGCCTTCACATTTACCTAGGGCTGCAAGCGAACCAAGCGTCCGATGAGCTACTCGATGCTCGGTTCGATTAAAGCTCGTTTTTTATCGTTTAACTAACTAGACAAACAAACATGAACAACATTTTAAATACTCAACACTTAAATAAACAAGCTTGAACACTAATGTGTTCGGTTCATTTATGTTCACCAACAATATCATTTGAAGTTTGTAAACAAGTTCAACACTAAGCTCGAATGGAGAGAAATGCAACATATAAGCTTCATTTAAGAATATATTCATAAAGATTAACCATATTTTCATTTTCAATAGAAAACTGATTTTATTATAAATTTAATTTTCTGAACAAAAGACATTTCACATTTGTCTATGTTTGCTAGATTGTTTATCTAAGATGTTCACGAACAAATTTAATATTTGTTTGTTCAATAGATTGTTTGTTAAATATGTTCACGAACATAGCTCATTAAGGCTTATTTGTTTAAAGCTCGAT
>NW_021503038.1:0-454 GCF_001605985.2 Dendrobium catenatum
CTTTTTTAATTTAAACACATAATTTGGAAATTGGGAACTCTCAAAACCTTGGGGTTGTTCTACAAACACATCTTCTTTTATTTCAACATTTAAAAAGGCACTCTTGACATCCATTTGAAAAAGCATAAATCCTTTATAGTAGGCAAAGGCTAATAGCACTCTAATGGCTTCCAATCTAGCTACAGGGGCAAAGGTCTCCTCAAAGTTCCAAAACTCATCATTCCTAACAAATCTTGCCTTATTCCTAACCTTCTATTTGGTTATACCCCTTAGCCACCAATCTTGCCTTATTCCTAACCACCACTCCTGAATCATTCACCTTGTTCTTAAATACCGACTTTGTTCCAACTACACTTTGTTCCTTAGATCTTTCTACAAGCACCCAAACATCATTCCTAACAAATTGATTCAATTCCTGTTGCATTGCTAAAATCCAAAACTCATCAGTAAGGGC
>NW_021503039.1:0-204 GCF_001605985.2 Dendrobium catenatum
TGATTAAATTATAATTAATTACTAATTTTAATTAATTAATAATTAGCAAATAAATTTAATTATAATTATTTAATTGTTATTATAATTAATTTTAATTATAAATTAAAAAAAAAGGGGGGAGAGGGAGAAAACATGTTCCTCCCACCTCGACGCCCGAACCTACACCGCCGGTCCATCAGTCCGTCGATCCCAAAGGTATAACTT
>NW_021503040.1:0-2463 GCF_001605985.2 Dendrobium catenatum
CAAGATAAATTTTGTCTTGAGAATTTGAAATCACTACATTTAAATTGGGTAAACATTGAAATTCCATCTAAAAATAAAGCACTGGAAATTGCAAGAATTGAAGAACACACTCTAAAGCATACACACAAAGATTATATATATATATATGTTTGGTCCAAGAATATTCATGGTGGTATCAAAGTTTATTATTAAATGTTTAACTTCTCTCATCTTTGTCAAGGCAGATCCTGGTCTCACACCAAATCCAGAATTAATAGAAGCTATGATAGAATCATGAATCATATGGGTTAAAATATATGGGGGCCTAAGCTCAGAGGTTATATTGAATGAATTTCTACTTATTATTCTTGTTAGTTTTCGAGTCAAAGTATGGCCCTCTCTTTCTTAGGGACTACTTTGCGCATGTGTAAAAGAAGTTTGGTTGATCTAAAAACCAAAAAGTAACATACCCTTAGAAACGCTAAAATATAAATGTTCTCTAATCTATCGTATAACTTTAAGAGGATTAAGTTTCACGCAGATGACAGAAATACTCAAATAAATTCAATATAAGGGCCCTTAATAAAAATATTCATTCTAATTTAGAATACCAATCACCAGGAGGCTTCTCTACGTTATTCCCACTTGGTGAGTAGATCCGACCCGAGCAGACCTTTATGAAACGTGATAGAGAATTTTAGTAAGAAGGGTCATGACTGACGTCATGCTATTCATCTCCGTCTATTTTTGACCCAAACCTTTATGCCTTTAGTTAGTTCATGTATAAGAAAGAAAATAAGGTGGAAAAAAGATTAGAGCAATTAATTAATAATAATATAGTGCAATTGAAATTACCATAGAAAATAAGTACGAATTTCTTTGCCTGACCCACTGATTCTCTGTGTTGACTTTTGACTTAGTAGAAAAATTTTTCCTTTTGATTACTCTAAATTTTAGAATACATTTTCTAACAATCCCTCTAGGTACACTGCAAAATGAAAATAAAAAGAAAATGTAATGAGAAGGTTGTACTAAAATATTTATTCTCTTTTAAACATTACGTAATTATTTTTACCAAAATAATTAAATTTCATTCTTCTCATTAGAGGATAAATTTGTTTTATTCATCTTTTACCTAACATTCCATTAGCAGTTAATTTTTTTTTAAGGAAGGAATGAGTTGGTTTATTTCGCTCTAATGGTCTTTCTAGAAAAAAAGATATAATAAAAAAGCACAACACCAAATATAAAATATAAATAACATCATGCATGTAAAATTAAAAGAAAATCAATTTATACGGCTTATTATACTGTATCTTTATCTTATCTGTTTTCAGAATCTTATGATAAGGGAAGGCGTATAGAGCGTTGGGAAAAAATAAAATGTCTTGTACTGCATTCGGGCGAAATAATGGGTGTATCATGTATGAACACATTGAAGTATGTGCTATACACGCATTGAATATAAATAGTGATAATGCAGGGTTATTGCATGAAAATGAAGTGTATGTATATTTTGAAAGGTGAAATGTATATGAACGAGAGAGTGTGTAAAGGTAGAGGTTTAGTGGAACTTGTGTATAATTTGGAGAAAGGAATTGTGAAAATTTTGAAAAGAAAAAGTGTGTAGATTTTGAAAGATTAAAATGTCGGTAAAAGTAAAAAAATGTGTGTTTTCAAAAATTGAATTTAAGGTTTGTGAAAAGTGAGAAAGGTGGAGAGAAAGGTTGGATTGTGAGATTAAGATGTGAGTGAATGTGGAAGAGTTTATGTTGGAGAACAAAGTGTTTGGAAAAGTGAAAATTGACAATTAGATTGTTAAGAAGCAAAAATTTGTGATGATGGAAAAGTCTATGTTAGAAAAGAGAGAATCGTATATTTTGAAAAAGTAGAATTGTATGAGCTTTAGAAAAGAAAATAAAAGCAAAGCATATGAGTATGATTTTAGAAATAAAAAGTGTATGTTTTTTAAAGTGAAACTATGTAAATTTTCAGAAAAACAAATGAAAAGTGGAATTGTTGGAGAGTGATTTGCTTAAGTATTTGTTAGAAAACAAAATTGTTTGTGATAGAGATTGATGGTTTTGGGTGAAATTGTTGAAAAGTAAAGCCTCTCTCTATCTCTCTCTCTCTTTCTCTCTTCTACTTCCCCTTTCTTGTGTTTTGGGGTGAATGTTGGAAAGGTATACAATATGAATTCAAAAATGAAATGTTCAAAAGCAAAGTCAACAAAGCCAATGCTCAAGCCCGAAGAAAGGTACGTCTTTACTTTTAGTAAAATTTCAATTATTATTTATTAAATGACCTTTCTAATCCCTGTTTTCTTTTCTTTATTGGCAAAAACTATGAGGAACAATACTGATCGAGCGGATAGAAGTATAAGGAGCTAATGACCTCAGTCGCCTCTATCCAACAGGGTAGAGGTGCTACGGGCGGAACCACCGGGTCGTAGCCACCCGTGACTGTGAGTATTTCTAAACTTAG
>NW_021503041.1:0-252 GCF_001605985.2 Dendrobium catenatum
GGAGCCTGCATAAGAGGATTGAGCACTTGCTATTGTCGAAGATCTTTACACCCTCGTTGAATAATTTTTCCTTTTTTATATGGGAGAAATGGAGCCTGCATAAGAGGATTGAACACTTGCTATTGCGGAAGATCTTTACCCCATTGTTGAATAATTTTTCCTCTTTTATGGGGGAGAACTAGAGTCTACGTAAGAGAACAGAGCCTTTGTGACCACCAATGGTCTATACATCCCCATATATTATTTTTTTAT
>NW_021503042.1:0-271 GCF_001605985.2 Dendrobium catenatum
TGTTTTAAAGAATTTGTGTTAGAAAATTTTTAAATTTACTTAAACAAAATAACTACCATGTGTTTTGGGATGTTAAAAATATTTTAAAAATTAAATACATTAATTTGAATGTTATATTGATTTAAGAAATTTTTTTTCTTAACTTAGTTCATATAAATTAACAATAAAACTGTTTTTTCCAAATAAATTAAACTAAGTAGCCACGTGGCAAGATTAACCTTTTTTTTCTTTTTGTTGAATCACTAATTCAAAACATAACTAACCAACCACT
>NW_021503043.1:0-1638 GCF_001605985.2 Dendrobium catenatum
CTTGGACAGCAATCGAAAGGCCCTGGACAGTAGCTTTCTAGGTCCTAAATCTCAGGGAAGAACTTAGAACCAATCCAGATTTCTGGACAGTAAGTGGAAGGAGGGAAAATCAGTGACTTTCCTCTCCGGGTTGCACAAGAACTAAGGGATTTTAGTAGGGAATCCCATGGGCAGCTGTGGGAGAAAAAGTTTGGGATCTAGTACTTGCTTAGGTGGCCAATCTAATTAAATTTAGATTAAGTGAAATTGGCGGGATGAATTTGAATTTGAATTCAATTTCAAATTGAGAAAATTAAAGTGGAAGAGAGATTGGGGAAAGGGGAGGCGGCATGGGGTGGTGATTAAGGAGTCTTAATTTGGAGCATTTAATTCAAAGTGGAGAGAGAGAGAGGGAGGGAAATATTGTGTTCACATTCAATGAATGTAGACCAAGGCATTATTGTAAGTGGGAATTAAATCTGAGATTTATTTCAGATTTAAGGTGATTTGCAGGATTTAATTTGAATTTTGAATTCAAATTCAAGTGGGATGGTTCCTTAATAGGAAGCAATAGGATTTAGCCCATTAATGGGTGGCCGGCGGCATCCTGAGGGGAGGATGAGTATGAGGAAGATTTTAATAAGTTTTCAAACGAGGTTTAACACATAGGAAAGAGAATAAATAACCCCTCTTTAATTTAAAACTAAATTGGATTGAAATTTTATAACTTTCCTTATTGGCAAAGTTCCAAATAAGAAAAGTATTTGAAATATGATTTTCAAATTTCGAACAAGGGTCATTACTTTCCTTTTCCATGGAGCTAATTTAGGAAGGGAATTATTATGATTGAAATCATCATAATTGAGGTTGATCTAATGGGGAGGCCGGTGGCAATGGGGGTTTGGGGGGATGACGTCGGGTGTGAGGAGGAGAGAGTTGATCCGCCGGTTGGAAAGGGGAATTTGGTTCTTCTAGAAGGTAGGATTGGAGTTGGGGTGCAAGTAGTGGTGGAGCTCGGTAGGAGGGTGGTTGTTGGATGGTGGGTATGGAGAGGAAGGTGGGTAGAGAAGATGGAAACTAAAATAAAGAACTAAGAACTCACAAAGAGATCATAAAACCGTGAACCTTGAACTTCCAATGATTGACGAGTATTGTTTTCAGCCACCTAGGGTCTCTCCTCCCATGAACTTACTTAGAGATCAAGCAAAGAAAACAAAATTACATTCAATATTCATCATCCTACAATTCAAGTGAGTTAGCCTATAAATAGGCTTCTTGAAAAGAAAAATAGCAAAGACTAAAATGCCCTTCGAGCCACAACACCACATGATTACTCCTAAGGGTAAAATGGGAAAAATAATAATATAAGATAAACTAGTACATAATACATCAAAAATAAAATAAACTCTATATCATAGCCGTTGATCTTCTAATGCCCTCATCATTATCCCCAGGTGAGAGAAAACTCGACTCTGTCGAGTTGGTTCCTAGAGAACTACTCGTGTAGCTGGGTTTATCTATTATAGCTCCTCGCGCTCTGACCACGTATCCTCTAAGTTTGGTTTACCTTTTCACCTAGTCAAATATCTTCTTCATCCACCATATTTTTTGGAAATAATATCATCACTCAGAATCATGTCAACTTTATCCGCTATAGGT
>NW_021503044.1:0-254 GCF_001605985.2 Dendrobium catenatum
TGTCCTCGACTTTCTCTCTCCTCAGATATTTTAATTTTTAATTTTTCTCTCTCTTCAAAACGATTGAAATCAGCTTTATACTACACAGATCGGCCCGGCCGATCGCCAAATCGTCCCAGGATGATCAGACCATCTTGGATCGTCCTGGACGGTTCCCAGAACTATTCTCAGGCCGTTATTTTCTACAGTGCCAATCGGCCCGGACGATGTCCAAATCTGCCTGGACGATATGTACAGAAAATCACCTGGAGCAA
>NW_021503045.1:0-318 GCF_001605985.2 Dendrobium catenatum
CCCGCCTCCAAGGGCGATCAGATTACAATTAGCAATTGTTTGATAGAAGTCTAGCGTTAGACCCGGTGTCACTTGATAGTACCCTGACGTCACTTGGAAGTTCGGTTGTTAGTTGGTAGTCTGGCCTTAAGCAGAACGTCGGGTCTTTAGCAGAACGTCGCCTCCAAGTTCCATGATTCAGACCCATTTGGGCTCGGATTGGGTTGAATTTGGTGTCGTTGGATTCATATTTCTAAGACGCTCAGTTTGACTGTAATCTTGCTGAAATCGGAGTTCACATGCTCCCAAATTTAATTTTTGAAATTTTCGGTTTGAATT
>NW_021503046.1:0-204 GCF_001605985.2 Dendrobium catenatum
ACCTGTCTCCGGCCGACGACCTCTCTCCGACCGCCGACCCCACACTGGCCACCCTCAACTCTCCTTTCAAGGCCGCCGTCGAACTTCCACGAACACACCGTGTTCCTTCGATAGGTGATCTATTTTTATATGTTTTTCGTTGATTATATGTTCTCACTAGACATTTACAAGAGGTTGTACTCTAGTGTATGCTTTTTGGTGATT
>NW_021503047.1:0-270 GCF_001605985.2 Dendrobium catenatum
CCAAAGAATATTTCATAAGGGGTCTTTTTAAGAATTGGTCTTAAATAAACTTTATTTGTAACATAACATGCAGTGTTTATTGCTTCTGCCCAAAAATACTTTGGAAGTTTATATTCACTAACATTGATTTTGCTAACTCTACCAAAGTACGATTCTTTCTTTCAACTACACTATTTTGCCGAGGAGTCCTAGGAGCTGAAAAATTATGTCTAATTCCGTTTTCATCACAATAACTTTCAAATGATTTATTTTCAAATTCTCCACCATGAT
>NW_021503048.1:0-275 GCF_001605985.2 Dendrobium catenatum
ATTCTTTTAAATCCACGATTCGTAACTCTTTACTTCCCATTGACCTTGACACCTTCTACTCACTCTTATGCAATGAAGAAATTCACTTGCAACAAGAACTAATTCAAGATACTAACCAAAACTCAGCGGCCACGGCTCTTTATGTTAACCCCTCGTCGAATTATCGCAGTCGTAACAACACCAAAAGATTCGGCAAAATCAAGAACCCGCAGCAACCGACAGCAACTCAATCCACGCCGCCCGCTACGTCAAACAATTCCCGGCCAACCTGTCAG
>NW_021503049.1:0-237 GCF_001605985.2 Dendrobium catenatum
GATTTCAAGGAATTCTAAAACTTAATGACTCCCATACTGGCATATAAAAAAAAGGTCTCTTATGGTTGTCAATGCCTAGCACCAGAATATAATGTGCCTATAACCTCATAATATAATGTGCATATAGCACAAAAATATGTGTTTAGCACGAAAATGTGCATTTAACACCAAAACATAACTTCCTTCATTCACACCAAATCTTCTGAAAACCACACATTTTAACCAAAATATTATATA
>NW_021503050.1:0-429 GCF_001605985.2 Dendrobium catenatum
GAAATAATCACATTATTTTTAAATGATTTGCAAATCATTTGTGTTCTGTTGCAAAAACCATTTGAAAGTTCTAAATTTCTTAGTAGCATTATTTGATAATTTTTCTTAGGAACAAGACTGTGAGGAGGAAATCCCTTTAGTGTAAATAAATTTAGAAATTCAATTTGATAATGATTATAACAATCATCAGTGACACTTTAAAAGCTGAAATAAGAAAATTCATCCCCTAAAGAAATATTAATAAGATTTTGATTTAACTTATCAACATACTCATTTTTAATGGCAAGCATTGACCTTTCCATAATGTATTCCGACGATAAAAAATTTTCACATAGGAAGGAAAAAACTGTACGTATTAATGAATCTTTTTAAGCTTCATTATTTGAATATTCTATCACTATTTCATTTGGAATATGCACCAATTCATCT
>NW_021503051.1:0-275 GCF_001605985.2 Dendrobium catenatum
GCTGATAAATGTAGGTATCTATCTCCTCTTAGAAGCCTCACAAAATTAGTGCCCTTAATTTTGTATATATATATTTTGACTTTGGAGTGCCCCACATTGATCTAAGGAATAAATCAATCTTCATGATAGCAAATCATACTCCCAAAATGGCAATTGTTTTCAAATTTAAAAAACCCATCTACATTACATCTCAAATTGCTAGAAATCTAAAAGATTTTGGCTTCACCCATAAATAATTTTGCATGCTTATATTAGTCTTATGAGTTTGCATTTTC
>NW_021503052.1:0-355 GCF_001605985.2 Dendrobium catenatum
TAAGATTCGCCCGATGCCAGCAGTTTGAAGCCAGATGACCTCTTTTATCACAAATTTGACAAATAATTTGTGAGTTAGACGCAGAACGCGGTGGCGGCGCATTGGATGAGGAGACTCTGCCTTTCGGGCGACGACCTCTTCCACGAGACGTAAACAGCGCCGTGTGAGGATCCGGTTGTAGTTCCGCACGAGCATGATCAGATGCAATGTTGATCTCTTCACCGAGAAGTAAAGGGTACAGCTGATCCAGTGAAAGAGGGGTTAACATTGTCCGAATCGATGTTTTAAAAGATTGGTACACCGGTGGGAGGCCGTTGAGAATGTAGAGAAGAACATCTTCCGGATCCACCGTTGC
>NW_021503053.1:0-284 GCF_001605985.2 Dendrobium catenatum
TAACTCAGAATTGTTTGTCTTAAATAATTTAGAGCAGTGAAACGGCATTTCTTAGAATCCAAGAAACTTGCTTGTAGGATATTGTTAATATAAGGCAGTTAACTTATTTAATGCATTTTGAAGTATTGTTAATATAAGGCAGTTCATTTATTCACTGGAAGAACAAATGATAAACTTCAAAGAAAAATAAAACTGAAGCATGCTCCAACAAAAATAAAGCTGAAGCATACTCCAACAAAAATAAAATTGAAGCATGCTCTATAAATAAGAGAGGCTAAATACTG
>NW_021503054.1:0-275 GCF_001605985.2 Dendrobium catenatum
CCAAGATATCTAAAACGTGTACTCGTATTAATGACTTCATCGCCCAAAGTCATAATCCCTCCAACTAGACTCTAAGGTTAACCTCTATATTTCTAAGTTTACCTTCAACTCCCTCTCTAGTCTTATTAACAAAAAGAATATCATCAGCAAAAAGCGTAGATTCGCAACAAAGCTCGGCAGCAGGGAGGCAGTTCGACGGATTTACAAATTTGGGCAAAGAAGCACGCAACAGGAAGAAATATGGATACTGTTAGACCGGTCCACTGGACCGGTCT
>NW_021503055.1:0-230 GCF_001605985.2 Dendrobium catenatum
TGAACTTCAAAATACCTTCAATTTCAGCCTTCCTTCTTCTATTAACCGTTTTACCAAACAACACCAAGGATTTGTTGTGATTAACCATTTGACCCGTCCAATTACCATAATTTTTCAACACATTCTTCACCTTTTTTATCTTCTTCATGTTAGCTTTAGAAAAGACTAGAATGTCATCGGCTTAAAGTAAATTTGAAACTCTAGGTGCTTTGGAACTAATTTGAATTCCA
>NW_021503056.1:0-375 GCF_001605985.2 Dendrobium catenatum
CTAACAACTGGCTTTCTATCATTCCATGCTTCATAAGATGTTATATTTTGAACAGCTTTTGTTGGAGAAATATTCAAAATATAAATAGCAGTTGCAACAGCTTTAGCCCAAAAAACATTTGGTAAATTCTTCATCTTCAACATACTTCTTGCCATTTCTACAACAGTTCTATTCTTTCTTTCCACGACCTCATTTTGTTGTTGTGTATTTGGAGCAGTTAATTGCCTGAAGATTCCATACTTATCACAAAATTTGCCAAACTCATTTGATGTAAATTCTCCACCTCTATCTGTGCGTAGAGTTTTAATGTTTTTGCCACTTTGATTCTCCACCAATGATTTAAAATGCATAAATTTTTCAAAAGCTTCTGATTTA
>NW_021503057.1:0-228 GCF_001605985.2 Dendrobium catenatum
TAAACCTTCAAGCTCCTCCAATACAAGATTACCATTAGATTTTAAAGTTATGGTATAGTTTTTTGAAATCCTTAGTGAAGGCAGTTGTACCTCTAAATGAATAAAATCTTTTGAACTATGAAGTAAAGTATAATGCCAAGATTGTGCTGGAATTCAATATGTGGTTTAATATTCTCATAGAGCTTAAAAAATTTTTTATGTCATTATATTTATTATCGGCAAAGGTTT
>NW_021503058.1:0-368 GCF_001605985.2 Dendrobium catenatum
GGTACCGAGTAGTACCAAGCCGTGGTACACAACAAAGGGTGACATTGCACATTCTGATTGGTCTCGGAATAGAGTTCAGCGTTCAGGGCCGAAGAGCCAAGAAAACAATCTTGCCCTTCCCTCTGACTTCCTCTCTTTTTTTTAATTGATTCAGTTAATTCGATCGCTTTTTGCTCTTTTTTTCACTGTAATATTATTATAATAGGCTAAATAGAGCATGGAAGTTTTCCTTAGACTTACTTTTTGTTATTAAGGAAAGTTAAAACGTGTTGAAACCAATTTGAAGAGCATTGTTCCCAGGGGGCTGAACCAGCAGTTTTTTAAGGGCAAAATTTTAAATAATTAAATAATAATAATAATAAGTATTA
>NW_021503059.1:0-357 GCF_001605985.2 Dendrobium catenatum
GAGATTTTCTTAGTATTCAATAGTCCTCCTTTATTAATAATCAAAGGTCTTTGAATAATTTTTTATGAACACAAATAAAAGATTGATCGCTCAAACCTCTATTAAAATCTTTAGCAGAAGATCACCCATAGACCCTAAAACCATATCAAAAAATTACCCAGTAACTAGATGTTGTTAAGAGAATGTCTTCCATCATATGCACTAGAAGCCGCCAGAGGGATGATGTTCAGCCGACACCAAAACCAAACGAGAAAGATGAGGGAAGCAAGAATTTTTAAAAACATAATTCTCTCTCAAGAAAACCATACTCTTTCTTTAAAACGGCTCTTTTTCCACACCCTCATGAAAAGATAATTA
>NW_021503060.1:0-335 GCF_001605985.2 Dendrobium catenatum
GTGAAGGTGAGGGCCTCTAGCGAAGGTGAGGGCCTCTGACGAAGGTGAGGGCCTCTGGCGAAGGTGAGGGCCTCTGGCGAAGGTGAGGGCCTCTAATGAAGGTGATTTCCTCTAGCGAAGGTGAGGGCATTTGACGAAGGTGAGGGCCTCTAGCGAAGGTGAGGGCCTCTGGCGAAGGTAAGGGCCTATGGCAAAGGTGAGGGCCTCTAGAGAATGTGAGGGCCTCTCGCGAAGTTGAGGGCCTCTAGCGAAGGTGAGAGCCTCAGGTGGTGGTCCGGCGAAGCTCCGGCGGTGGTCCGACGAGGATCCGGTGGTGGTCCGGCGAGGATGAAGGC
>NW_021503061.1:0-383 GCF_001605985.2 Dendrobium catenatum
GATGCAGTAAATAGCAAACGGCCGACGTGGCGCGCTCTAATTCGCCTCCGGACGGCATCCGTATCCGCACAGAATAATTTCCCTTTAGAGAGAGAGATTATGATCATAATAAATGAGTCCAACTATCTCATAAACTATTTCCCATGCATTATGAGAGCATAGCATTTCACCTTGTTTATGTTATTTCATAAATGATGAGAGGAAGAAGAAACATGCCTATAATTAATTTTCAAGATATTTTACTCAGCAATCTGATTAGGTTTGCATAGGATATAGTTCAATTTCTAAGCCAATAATGCCTGTCTATTTTGTTTTTATTAGGCAGGAATATTATTAGTGGCTCTCTTTAAATCCCAATTGCTGGCTAATGTTGCCACTAAAAG
>NW_021503062.1:0-276 GCF_001605985.2 Dendrobium catenatum
GTTGGCTATCTTTTTTGAACTTAACTTTTATTCATGTAATTTAACTTAAGCTAAGTGTCTTTTAATATTTATCTTATCGTTCAATTCCGCATAAGAACTTGCCTATTATGGCCTCTAAATCTAAGCGTGCAAACTTTTATAAGCAAATCATTTTCGCATGGGAGTTTGTGTCACATCAGAAAGAATTGCGATGGCTCAAGTTAATGAAGGACTATGATTTGCATATTTAATACCATCCAGACAAAGCTAATGTGATGGCATATGATTTAAGCAGGA
>NW_021503063.1:0-8183 GCF_001605985.2 Dendrobium catenatum
CGTTTGGTTGAATTTAATTTAATTCTTAGGGTTATTTGGGCTCTACGGCCGGACTAGGGATTTGGGAGAGCTAGATCTTTCTCTCCAATTGAAGATCGAAATATATCTTCTATTTCTTCATATACTTGCAATAAAAATATTTGTCGGCCACACCGCTTCGTGCCGCTGCCCCGCTGCCCCTAACCCTCAAACGGGTCAGGTCGGATTGACCCGAACCCGAAGCGGGTTGGGTTTGGGTCCGGAAAATCAACCTGTTTGCAAAATTGGGTCGGGTTGACCTGAACCCGAATAGTGCCGGGTCAATTTCGGGTTCGGCCCGAACCCGACCCGTGACCCGAAATTGACAACCCTAAGAATAAATATAAGATCCCTAGCAACAATAAACACTAATTTATTCGTAGCCAACCTCCCAATGTTATTGCGTAATCCCACAATGAGAGGCTAGAACTAATAGAAAATTTTATAGGAATTTTTTTGACAGAAATCATAATGACTTATATATCAACTTAAGTTTACGTAAATTGAGTTTTTTTTTTTGCACAAGATAGACTCTTCTTACTGTTTTGTTATTATATTTGCTTATCACAATAATTCTTTCTTTGAATTTTGATTTTTCTCTTTCGAGATGATTTTCATCAGAATTAAGTATAATCGTGCTTGCACTGAACTAAAAGAACTCACACATCCAACAAAACACTGAAGATCAAAATTGAAATTTGAATTTTTATATACTATAAGCTTTCCAAATTAGATGTCTCTGATAGTTATTTATAATCATGTAATATCCTTAATTGATTGCCCTTTAGTTGGTTTAGTTCAAATCCTAAACCACAGATCTTGAGCCTATTGCATAAGGGTACATTTTGAAATAATGGAATGAAAGATGCCTATAAGTTCGTTTGGATGTGCCCCATATAGAATATAAGGCCTTATACTCATGGGATAAGCACGCTATGGAACCGCACTACATGACCTAAGGCCATATATTGCAAAAATTTTGTTACGGAAACCTGCATATGAGTCACAAAGGCAATATAATTCTTCCTTAACAAGAAGTATAAGATCTCTAGGACTTAACAGAAAATGTTATAGGAATTTTTTCGAGAGAAACCATAATGACTTATATAAATCAACTTATGCTTCCGTCAATTGAGATTTTTTGCACCAGATAGACTCTATTTACTGTTTTGGTATTATATTTGCTGATCACAATAATTATTTATTTGAATTTTGATTTTCTCTTTTGGGTTGACAATCTCCTTATTAGTTCTCTCGTCCTGTTGTTTAGTACTGAAATTTATAACCAACAGAAAAATATCCATAACCGACAACAATCTATAGGAGCAAGGGTAGCAACAAAAGAAAGCTCCAAAACAACAAAAGTATTAATGATAGATGGTTTTCAAATTTCAAACTTCTGCTATAGGAATATAGAGGAACTATAACTTTTGTTATAGTTTTAAGGGTCGAAGATCTGTAGTTTTGACGATTTGAGGGAGTTTGGCTGGAGAAGAATATAATGGAAAAAGGAAGGATTTGGGAAGGATCCTGATTGAATTCACTGCATGAAATCAAACCTATTGATACACAATTAACTTTATAAATAAACTCCACAAATGACAAACTTGATCACTTCAGATTTATAAGATGATTTCAACATAATTTAACCTAACTTAGAATTGAAAAAACAAATTTATCCAGAATCATCATTTTCCCATTGTAATTTGGATTTCAATCGAATGGTCTAGACTTCTTGCCTTCTAATCCTGATCAGCAAGCCTCTAATTGATTATCCGTCTTTAATGTTGTGCTTCTGTCTGTGTCCTCTTTAATCATAGTGACATGATAAGAGAATTACAACTATTGTTAATTTCCATCAATAAATTTGATGGTTCAGTATATTAATTGACTTAATCTACTGATCCGTCGCAATTTGATGCCAAAATTATGAGGAATGTTTCTTCTCATGTGGTTCTATGTTGGGGACGGTCATACCGATTATATCTTCATGATTTAATCTCCATAACACCAACCATATTTTGATAGAAAATTCACTGAATCAACAAGAATCGCATAATAATAGAGCAAATTATTTGAACCAATCCAATCAGGAATTACCCAGATCATGAATATAGTAAATAAAGAGAACACATTTTGTTATCCTAAGTGTCCTTACAAATATCTCTGCAAACAAATGAAAATACAAAATAAAATAAACTTTCTGAAATCAAAATTTTTTAGCTTCATTTCCACCAACCATAAACGTGCAGATTTCTACTGAAGGGTATGATTGTGTGCATTGTTCTCTCCTCAAACCCCCATGGTGGTGGGAGCCTCATGCGCTTTTTTAAAAATTCACTTGGATTTTGATATTTTATTTTTCTAATTTTATTAGAATTCACATATTTACTTTGCTGCCATGCATAGAACTGATAGAAGTTGGAAAAATGTCACCTCAGAATAGTAACTTTTGTCAGATAATTATATATGGATAATTTTGCAAGGAGGATCTTTCTCATTTAACATGAGAACTCAATTATAAAACTTAGCTTATGTTTGTAGTTGTAGTTAGACATATGTTTATGCCAGTACCTTTGATTGATCTGGAACTAAAATCTATATATATTAATTTCCTCCATGATTTCTACTTTCTGTCATGTTATTTTGTTTTTACTGTTGATACCCACTGTTGATTATGTATGCAGCAAGCCAATGAGGAGTCAAAAGCTGTTACCAAGGCCTCAGCTATGAAAAGTAAGTTTATTTCTTTCTTCCGTCACCAGATCTACGTAATTTATTGCCTTTATTTTCTGAATGGGAGATCAAAGTTGGAAATTCTGTTCATGGGTTGTACGTGCTTCTTTGATTCTGTTTATTATTGCCGAAGCTATAAACATGTGCAAGCATATTTTGGTTGCAGCAATCAAGCATCGCATGGAAAAGGACATTGATGAAGTGCTTAAAATAGCTCGTATAACTAAGTCAAAACTCGAAGAACTTGACAGAGATGTATGCTATTTCTTGTTTCCTTTTTTTTTTCTGGTTTTTGCAGTGCAAAATTAGCAAGAGACGTTAGATCTTCTCCCAGAACAAAATCATCTGTTTTGGGTTTTCTGCTTGACTTAGTAATTTACACTGTACAGCTCTGACTTGCTTTACCCATACTTCCTCACAGAATTTAGCAAATAGGCAGAAACCTGGATGCGGAAAGGGGACGGCTGTGGACCGATCTAGAACTGCAACTACTGTGTACTGTTCTTGTTTATTTCAGTCGTTTTGCATTTCATTCGAGAACCTATTTGCTTATCGCATATTTTATTTACTTGTGATAATGATTGCAGGTCATTGAAAAAGAAGCTGAAGGATATTATGACCGATTTTCAGGTGATATTTTCTTGCCTATCTATTTATAGGCAGTACTTCATTTATTAATTTTTATTACAATGAATGAATCTAATGTTTTTTTTAATTATTATTTGAAAAGAAGTTAACAATGATCAAAGTCTGTTTGTGAAATCATAAAACATTGGAAAAAATGTAGATAATTTCATTATCAATAGTGTTCTTGTATTCCCTTTGCAACCATATTATTAATTAGCTGTTGTGGATGTTAGGTGGTACATAATACTGGACAGACCCATGCACTTATTCATAAAGTAGGGTCTGAGTCTGTTAAACTCATTTTATGGGATCAATTAGCCGTTGAGGTGCTACTGGAAAGCACTCATCTATAAAACCATGTTCTCATTTGATTTGATTTTTGGCGGTGGTTATGTGACTAGTTGCCATTAAGAGTGCTCTTCATACGACATGCATGAAGTTTTTCATTCTCTTGATTAATTAAAATTAGGATCAAGTAAATAAAGCCAATGCATCAAGAAGGTAAAAGTTAGAAACAGTTAATCTATATACGGATTTATACATAGATTATTGATGTTCTATGAGAAGAAGAATATATGTTTAATTAAATAAGGAACGAGTTAAAAATATTACACCTACACCTTAGAAGCGTCAATAAATAACCTAACTAAAAAAATCCGAATTAGGGTTGACCCATTTAATAAAAGAGTCGGCTTCGGCCCCAACATTCTGACTCATTTTATTGGTCGGTTGGTTTGGATTTACCTGTGAACCTGATAATGACCAATTTAATAGTTTTTTTTTTCTTAAATTATTTTGGATGTTAGAATGTTTTTTTATTTTGATAAATTAATCTAAATTCTATAGTTGACAAGTTACTATTTTTTTTTATATCAAGATGGGTTATAGTGTCGAGTTCAAGTCATCCGGGTTAGATTTTGGTCGATTGGTTTCAACTTGAGTCAATTTCATCTGTCATCACGCTCTAACCTTACTACATAATTTTTTAGAATTTTAAGTGTAAATTTCTTTTTTAACCATTTTATTGTGGGAGAATCCATTGGAAGCTGCCAGTTATTAAACCTATAGATTTTTTTTTTTTTTGGTGAAATGCTTATTCAGTTTGTTTGTTTATTACGATAGTTTCCCTTTCCATGAAAATATTACTGCAGATGATTCCCGCATGTTAACCG
Source organism: Dendrobium catenatum (assembly GCF_001605985.2). NCBI lineage: Eukaryota > Viridiplantae > Streptophyta > Magnoliopsida > Asparagales > Orchidaceae > Dendrobium > Dendrobium catenatum. The sequence goes on from NW_021503063.1 coordinate 4,554, forward strand.
AGTCGATCAATTAATTACAAGATGCATATGTTATCCTTCAATGTAATGAAAATCTAGTAGGTGATACCAATCTGGGACTGAATTACCTACCATCTGCTAAGGTTTCAATTTATAAAAATTTATTACACAGGTGTATGAGAAAGTAATATATTATACCTGAAATATTTAATCATACATATTTTACATCAGTGATTTGAACTTTATTGCTTGCTTTTTGCAGTCTCTCAGGGAAACCATAAATCAAGAATATAGGGAGGTTGTTGAGAGAAGAGTCTTCACAGGTTTTGCCCTTTCTTCTACTATTATGCTTGCCATGTGAATAAACATGTTTACATATTAATCTACTAATTGTTTTTTTTTTAATGTTCTTTGTTTCCTTTCAAATAGTAACGGGTAATCGGCCTGATGAAGAGGTAGGGATTTGTCCATTTTGAATGCATAAATGACCTGCTAGTTAGATTCGTATGATCTACCCATATTACCCTAATTGTTGCCTCTGCAGACTATTGACCGGCTGATAGAGACAGGAAATAGCGAGCAAATCTTCCAGAAGGCAATCCAGGAGCAAGGACGTGGTCAGGTTTGTCCTATATTAACTGGCTTGATTTCATATTTTCCCAAAAATGCTAACCACCATAACATAACTATCGGTCCACTTACTATTTGCAGGTAGTGGACACCCTTGCAGAAATCCAAGAGCGTCACGATGCCATCAAAGATTTGGAAAGAAAGCTTCTTGAGCTGCAGCAGGTATTTGGTTTAAGATATTGAACAAAGAACTTGAAAAGTTACATAACAGTTCAGGGTCTTATGCTGCATTTATACGAATAATCATATATCATTTCACCAAATGATCAAATTGGATCAACCAATTCATTTAGCAATGAGTTGCTATGTTTCTTTGTTGATGTTCATGCCCTTGAAATTAATCAGACTGACTCAATTCTTACAACAACAACAATAATATTAAGCCTTTGTCCCACTATGTGGGGTTGGCTACATGAATCCTTTTTTGTCATTATGCCTTGTTAAAAGTCAAGTTCTCATTTAAATCTAAAAAAGAAAGATCATTTCTAATATTTTATAACCAAGTCTTTTTAGATCTACCTTTGCCTTTCTTAACATAAGTCAAATCTAATACCTCAACTTTCTTAACCGGGTCATCGGAAGGACTCCGTTTAATGTGACCAAACCATATAAGGCTACTCTCTCTAATCTTATCTTCCACTGGAGCTACTCCAACCTTTTCACGTATATGCTCATTTCGTATCCTATCTCTAAGGGTAAAGCCACTCATCCACCTAAGCTTCTCTTTTAATGGCCAACATTCGGCACCATAAAGCATTGCATGTCTCACCACCATCTTATAGAATTTTCCCTTTAAGTTTGAGAGAGACTTGTTTCTATCGCACAACAAGCCCGATGCATTCCTCCACTAAATAAGATAAATTCCTCCTGCTTTCATGTAGGTATTTTTCGATATGGCGGTATTGGTCGAGGCACAAGGCGACCTGCTGGATAACATCGAATCGCAGGTATGGAAAGCATTTGGCAACAAATGCTTGATTTTGCACTCTTCATTACTGCCTATATATTTAATAAAATGTTACATTTCTACACACAGGTATCGAGTGCTGTTGACCACGTTCAATCTGGAACAACAGCTCTACAGACAGCAAAGAAGATGCAAAAGAATTCACGCAAGTGGATGTGCATAGCCATTATTATCCTTCTAATCATTGTGATTGTTATTGTTGTCGGTGTGGTTAAGCCATGGAACAAGAGTTAAAGCTAGTATTGGTACTTTTGCCTGCGAAACTCGAGCTGTTTTTTGTGTGATTATACCTAATCTTATTTCCGATGACTACTTCTGGATTTGTTGATATTTTATGCGTATATGCATATTTTGGAGAGCAGCATTCTTTGTAACGAATTGGATACTGTTAGTGAAAATAAAATCGTTAGTTTTATAATTGTAGATTGACTGCAAGCACTCAATAGTGTGATTTTCTGTTTCTGTTGCACAGTAAATTTAGCATATTTAGTCAAACATGCTCATGAAAAAAATCACTTTATTTTCCATAGAAAAATGTGATTAAAAGAGTGAAAAAGGTATATCCTGATAGTTATAGTCCTATTTGTACAAATGCTTTTAATAAATGATTGGATTCAAGGAAGGTGAAATTTTTGCAGGTGCCTTAAACGCTGTAGTTTATCCTTGGAATTTTGTGTTTGTGGAAACAAATGCTCTAGTTTGTTATGGACCCAATCGTTTCGTTTAATTAATTTGGGCAATACCACTTGATTTAAAGCTTCATGTTATTTGATCGATTCAATCTCAGCCGTCTAAAATGAATTTAATGATTAGTTATAATTATTTTTTTGGTGATTGACACAGTAATAGTGCTTATATTTAAATAATTAAGGATATATTGTGTGATAGAAAAGGCTCACTCAAACTTGAGGGAAAATTCTATAAGATGATGGTAAGAGCTGCAATGATTTACGGTGCAGAATGTTGGCCATTAAAAGAGAAGCATAATACTAAGTGTTTCAGAGATGAGGATGTTGTTGTGGATGAGTGGACTTACCCTTAAATGAGCATATATGTAAAAAGGTTGGAGTAGCTCCAGTGGAAGATAAGATTAGAAACAGCTGCCTTGGATGGGTTGGTCACATAAAATGATGGCCTTTTGATGATCTGGTTAGAAAAGTAGAGGTATAAATTCGACTTATATTAAGAAAAGTAGAGGTAGACTTAAAAAAACTTGGTTAGAAAATATTAGAAATTATTTTTCTTTATTAGATCTAAATGAAAATTTGATTTTTAACTGAACACATTGGAGAAAAAAGATTCATATAGCCGACCCTACATAATGGGATAAAGGCTTGGTGCCTTGGTGGTGGTAGTAATTGATACACTAATAAATAGTACAATCTAAGTGTAAATATAAATGCACTGCATTTACCACCCATTCAGCAATACAAAGTCTTCGGTATGCAATTCTGCCTAGTTAAAAGAAATAAACAGTATTGCTCATTTTATCCATGTCAATGTAAGGTGTTCAAAAAATCAAATTCAAACAGTTCCAAATGTTTTAGCTGAAACTATGGGCAATTGCTACGAACATGATAGATGATAGAGCCATTAAGAGTTTCTGCTGATAACCTGTTCATTCGCAGAAGAATTAACAAATAGGTCCTTCCCTTCCTTCCTGAAATGGTGAAAAGCATATGCTCGCATCAACAAAGCAAGATGATGAACAACAAAGTATGATTATTAAATTAAAGACTCAAATTAATTTTGCAGGGTTTTATAGAAATAAGGAAATGCTCACGAGGCTTAGATCATTAGCTTAAACTATAAAAAGTGCAACAGAAGAAGGCAATCCTTAGGGAAAAAGAGGAAAAGAAGAGCCATAACCGGCCACTAGAGTTCGGAGAAGCTCAATTCATTAATGCATCGTAAATATCAAAACCCAGAGTCATAATCTCCTAACATAAAAAGCGAAAATTACAACAAAATAAAAACTTATAAAATATCTAAAATGCTGAAAATAAATTCACTTATTTTATTATGACTAAAGCTTCAGTCTCGAAACAAATTCACGTGCCAAAGAGGAACAGAAA